>NC_142928.1:125447330-125532330 GCF_046866305.1 Octopus bimaculoides
AATCTATGGTACCACACCGGGGAGGTCATCACATGGTTCCACACCCTGGAGAACAAAAACTCCTTCTCGTTCCGCCAATTCGATATCAACAATTATTACTCATCTATATCTCCTCAGCTTTTAAATAGGGCCATTCTTTTCGCCAGGAATCTTACTAACACTACACCTTTAGAAATTAACATTATAATCAACGCTCGCAAAACTCTTATAGCTTTCGAGAACAAGCTCTGGTGCCGAGCTAATCAACATACTAATAGCTCTAACAAATTATTTGATGTAACCATGGGTTCTTCCGATTCAGCACAGTCCACGGATTTAGTTGGATTGTACATACTCCACCAATTAAAATCACACTTCCCTAACATCCATGGTGGTCTATATAGGGATGACGCTTTACTTATTACCAAGACTACAAACAAATCTTCCATTGAGAGGACATAAAAGGATCTACACAAATTTTTCTCAGGTATGAATCTATCAATAACATTTGAAAACGCATACAAAACGGCTAACTTCTTGGACGTTTCTCTGAACCTATCTAACTCGCAACACTCCCCCTATCATAAACCCAACCAGTACCTTAAATACCTCAATATTCAATCTAATCATCACAGATCTACTTTCGATAACATAATCATAGGGATCTCTACCCGCTTATCTGATCTATCCTCTTCGAAAGAAATATTTAACAATCACGCTCCATACTACAACCAAGCACTAGCGGCTAGCGGTTTCTCACAACAAATAAAATACATGCATAACACCAGACTTAAACAATTTATATCACAAATCGCACCCCTAAGACATAACATCAATCAAAACCACAACCAACCACCCACATATCCAAGCAGACCCCACAATCACACCTATAACACTAGGGCCAAATCTAAGATGTTTAAATCAGCTAGCCCTACCAAAAGTATAGACAACTGCCCTCCACTTAAACACCTTAATTACAAAATGCACAGAACCCCCCAAAAAAGCGGCGGCCGCTCTATCCTGTAGTACACACCCCCCATTCTCTCTTAACACTAGGAACCTAGCCAAATCTTTCTTTAAAATACTAGATTCTAACTTCCCACGACAACACAAATACCACTCTATATTCAACAGATCCACTTTAAAATTATCGTATTCTACCACTCCTAACTTTGAATCTATTATAGCAGCTTCTAACAAACATAAACTCTCGCTCTATTACCAAAACCTAAGCAACCGTAACTATGCTAGCACCAGCACCCGACCCACACATACACCCAACACGGACATCAATATACGTTCTTCTAACACTAACGCTCGTACACTGGAACAAAACCACAATGGATTCCAACCCATTAATATTCTAGACAATAACAATACCAATAATAACACTGATAGGACAAATAGCCATAACAATAATTCCAATGATCTAGATTCCTACGCATCCCCTAATAACATATCCTCCAATAATAATAACTCAACCACAAGCATACGCAACCCTCTAGCCTCCTACACTTGTAACTGTCGCTCCGGGACTATCTTCCCGCTTCAAACACATTGCGTAAGATACAATATAATATATAAATGCACCGTCAAAAATGTATTACATAACTTTACTGCCACGTACATTGGTGCAACTATAAACTTTAAACATCGCTACGCAGCACTCTTTTAGATACGACAAACACAGTAAATCTACAACATTAGCCAATCATATTCATCACCTCAAAAACAAAAATACCCAATACACCTTAAAATGGTCCATCTTAGATTCTGGAACTCCATACCAGGGCCAGCGCTCCAATTGCAAGCTTTGCCTAACGGAGGCGTTCCATATTTTAAAATACAATTCTGCCACTCTACTTAATCGATATAACGAAGCGTTTAGCAACTGCAACCACCGCTCTTTTCACACATTTAGGTTCTATCACAAGCAAAATTGCACAAACGATCACGCAACATAATCGCACAACCCCCCACAGGCAACCTATTCAACCTGGCAAAAACATCCATCTTTCACCATCTTTTGAATAGGATTATTTCCTTTCGATCATCTCACCACACATATACCACCAAATCTATTTCTTCTATTCTCAAATTCACAAGAACACCACCTACGCATACAGACTACATCACTTCTTTCAATCCCTTTCCACCGTCTATAAATAGGCTTGGCAGCATCCTAAAATATGATACTACTAACTACCTTTCCCACCCATCCCTTCCCTTTATCTCTGTCCTTGGTTTATCACTCATACCCCTACCACCTATATACTACACACACGCATTCCTTCTTACTCACTAGACCTTTTAACCTCATCCCCCTATTCCTCCTTCACTCAATATGCTCATCCCCTCTACCCTGTTAAGACCAACTGACCATAAATATATCGCTACGATCCTCCGCCTCTATCTCTCCTCTATCCCCTTTCACATTCTGTCTTCATGAATTGACCTAATTACCGCTCACTTTTCACTTAACTTAGCCATTCTTCAAGTAAACAAGCAAAAATCCATCGCAATATGGAATATATGTACCTCTGCTATCTATGCTATATCAACTTTCGCTCCAACATAAATTTCCGGATTATCCACACAGGGATTACTTTGCACGGATTTCTACACGGATATTTACCACTGGAATGAAACTACACGGATATTTACCACTGGAATGAAACTACACTTCAAGTACTGTTCTCTCTTTTTTCAGCACATCACACTCTTTACCACTTCATACTAAAAATATCCGCCTATGGGATATAATAATAGATTACTTTATTTTTTCTGTCTCCGATGAAGGGAAATACTGGATCTTCCCAGAAACAGCTGTAAGACTCTGTCCATGAAATACTTCTCCAACCTTACCTTTGCTCTCATTATCTTTTTGTTTTATATATTTACATATACACACGCTAATACACGACTTATAATACCCAATCGTGTTCATACAACGACTGGGAAAAACTAGTCGATATACAGCACTTACTCGGTATTACTTGTATCCTCCTGGGTTTGGTTAAATCCAATACCCTCCTCAACCTTATATGTATATATATATATATATATATATATACGTACATATATATATATGTATATGTATATATATATATATATATATATATATATATATATATATATATATATATATATATATATATATATACATACACACACATATATATATATGTGTATATATATATATATATATATATATATATATATATATATATATATATATATATATATATATATATATATATATATATATATATATATATATATATATATATATATATGCTAAAGCGAACAGTGGGTACTAATCAGCACCAGTATTGCTAGAAAAAAGAGTCAAAACTGCCTTGTATTAAAATGGATTGTATTATCCATCCTTTCAATCGCTGAGTATAAAACATAGCTCACGAGATCTCTGTTCGGGTGATTTTACTAAGTCACCATCTCACTTTTGTACACCGATTCGTCACCAGGTTACTCATATACAGCTGAGTGGACAAGGGAGTGCAACATTTCTAACCACTAGGCCATGCGTTTTCACTTTTATAGCATATTTTATAACGTGTAATTTGGGATACAGTTTAGACCAGTGGTTCCCAACAATGGTTCCCAACCCTATTATTATTTAAATGAGTTTTCCCACGGACCTCTTTTAATATGCCTATTCTTATGTGTGTGTATATATATATATATATATATATATATATATATATATGCGTGTATGTGTATGTATGTATGTATGTATGTATGTATGTATGTATGTATGTATGTATGTATGTATGTATGTATGCATATATATGTATGTGTGTGTGTATATATATATGTCTATGTGGAATTTTGAATTTAGTTAACGGACTCTTAATACACCCCGGTTGGGAATTACTGGTTTAGACTGTACTTGCCTGTGTGATGGCTGTTATCCTTCATGCATACGCAGTACTGTTAGAGTGGACAAATGTATGTTATAGCTAGTCAAAACCGAAATAATTACTGGTCGTAGGAAAGGTAGTCAGTTTTTGTTATGCAGTCTTACCTATGCAGAGAATGTGTGAACCTCTCGTAGAAATGTATAGGAAGGATAATATTTTTTCGATAAGCGTTATACCTGATGTAAGTGCATTGCAGAGTGTAGTACTTGTTTTGTGATCTTAACTGATGCTAATCAGCGCAGTAACTGCTAATTGTTGCGCATTTTTGAGGCAGACAATCACAAAATAATATTTGTGATACATCACAGCAAAAATAGGTATTTATACTCGTTCGTAGATTGAGTAGGGTGACACTTCTCAGTTACGATATTTCCTTTATATTCTTATGCCTTTTATAAACAGTTCTCACTTTACCCAACCGTTATTTAGTAAGTAATGTAGTGTATAAAGTTAATTGGAGGAATCCATTACTGGCTATAGCACTAGTAAGTCCCAAAACCTAGTTTTCGATAAGCGAAAATGTTACGATAGATTATATCCATCCATGAATGTAAACGCCATTTCTTTACATTGGATTTGTTAAATTTTACTACACCTTTTTAATAACCTTTCTCTCGTTCTTTAACACTAAACACAATGAGATTTCTCTCGACTAGTACAGAAACAGCGATTCACTCATTGATTCCAACTGCTTTAAGTTAAATATGTAATTAATAAAACTATAGTAACTATTACTGCAGGTTACAATGCTTTTCAACATGGCTCTCTCTCTAGCCAGAGGTTAGTCGTATTCAATTGGTAGTCATCTATTTGTGGACTCTCAGGAGTTCACACTTGATTTCAAAGTTATTACACATTTAGCACAGGTAGTTCCAGATAGCCAATAGGGATTTCGTAACTATTGTCTCATTTACCATTTTCTCCTCTTTTCTTCCAATTCTACGCATCTCTTTATTTTGAGAGTTGCTATTTCTTCTTGGATGCTGATTAACCACTATTTCTTTTCCTTGCCATTTGTTTCCCAGTTGCTGATGTTCATGAGATCAATAAAAACATTGTATGCACTAACCAGATATTAATATTAGTCACGGCTTGATGGTGTTTGCTTCAATTAAACTAATGTCCTACACATATGTCTATGTGTATATATATATATATATATATATATATATATATATATATATATATATATATATATATATACACATATATATGTGTATGTATGTATATATAAATTCTCACAAAACATACATATATATCCAATATAAACATAAAAGCTTCTATTCAAGTGTGTGTGTCCATATATATATTTGCAACTACATAAACAAAATAGTATGTATATATCTATATACATGTGTATATGTATATGTGTGTGTGTGTGTGTGCGCGCGCACATACTATATAAATGTGTGTGAGTGTGTGTGCGTATATATGCATATATGCATGTCAGTTTGTGTATTGTATGTATGCATATGTTATATTATGTTTATCTACATGTGTCTATGTTACACCAGTTTTAGCTTTAATGTATTCTTTCGCTATAATTTCTACTTTCAGACATTATCTTTTGTTTATTATTGAGCATTCCGAGTGGTTTTATAATTATCAAATACCCTTTTATAAATTGTAACCGCATAAGTTGATATAAGGTTAAACGTTTCCTTTCTATGCCCAAATACTTCTTTTTCAATATTATTCTCCTTCGAATTATAATTTTGTTCGTACGGTATGGTGTAATTTTTCAGTATCTGTTAAAGAAAGGATGCACATGCTCCGTAAAAAACAACATGTAGAACTAATTGAAATATTTTTAAACATCTCTCTATAAGAATTTGGTTCAATATACAACATATGGAGATATGGACTAGAACTCACTTGATGCCATCACGTCATACAGTTTTTAACCTTTCAAGAATATGTATATGTGCATATTTATATACATACATACATGTATATATATATATATATATATATATATATATATATATATATATATATATATATATATATATATATATATATATATATATATATATATATATATTTATACAAGAGTCAAGGAATTGAGTAGATAATATCCGTGCTACATATGTTTCATAACAAGCGGACCCGCTGAAGTGGTAAATATCCAAGCGAGGTGTATACCGCAAGTCTCCTCTTCAAGCCAAGAGTGTCTTGATTAAATGAGGTTTACATTGTCGCAGTGGAGGCGCAATGGCCCAATGGTTAGGGTAATGGACTCGCGGTCATAGGATCGCGGTTTCGATTCCCAGACCGGCCGTTGTGAGTGTTTATTGAACGAAAACACCTAAAAGCTCCACGAGGCTCCGGCAGGGCATGGTGGTGAACCCTGCTGTACTCTTTCACCACAACTTTCTCTCACTCTTACTTCCTGTTTCTGTTGTGCCTGTAATTCAAAGGGTCAGCCTTGTCACACTGTGTCACGCTGAATATCCCCGAGAACTACGTTAAGGGTACACGTGTCTGTAGAGTGCTCAGCCACTTGCACGTTAATTTCACGAGCAGGCTGTTCCGTTGATCGGATCAACTGGAACCCTCGACGTCGTAAGCGACGGAGTGCCAACAACATTGTCGCAAGGAGGTACTTGTCAACACACGGGTGATTCAATCAGCTTACTGAACTTCGATACAGAAAATATCCACAATCTACCACCGCAATAAACCACTATTGTTCCTGAAAGTTGATTTTTATATTTTCTACAGTCTGCACGAAGCAAACCTTCTTCCTGCAATAGATAAAGATATAGATATCTTATTTTGTACTGAGTGCACAAATGCGGCATAGGGTCGAATGACGTTGATAGATGGATACTGTTTTTACCTAATATAAAAGAACGTGTCTTAATCGTTGGACAGCCGTGATTAAAGGATTAGACAGCGAGGAGAATAAAGTTTGAATACAAGCCTTCTTTGCACTGGTTTATGATAAATTTAGTAAGGGACATCAAAAATCCAAAATGAAAAACTTAAACGCTGGCACTTGGACATCTCAGACATAAATTACACAATCTCCTATAGACCAGGAACTCAAAACAAAGCAGCAAACGTGCTATCAATATATGAGGCTGTGTGTAGCTGTGTGTGTATACAAGTACGCAAATGTATATGTGTGTGGATTCTATATAAAAAGATAGGAAAAAATTTAGTAGCGGATATAATTACAGAAAATATGCAAAATTTTTATTCGAATTTCGGTGCGTTATATAAAGTAACCAATGTAGTAGAAAGGAGGAAATTAAATATTTCATATGATTTATAGTTTTAAGTTTTTCAGTTCTATCAGTGGCGACATATCTGTAGGAGATAAGAATGGGAGTGTAACATATCATGAGTATATTCACTTTCTAGGTGATGCTCGTCTGGCAGATTAGAGGACAGGGTGTGTAGCATACGATGTGTATTTACCGTCATTCAGCGCTTTGAGGTCGAATCTCACAGAGATCGTTCTTTTCTTTTTTATGTACCTTTAATCGTTTGTGGGATAATAAAATATCAGCAATACATAAATTTTTATTTCATCTTCTCTCTTTCTTTCTTTCTCTCTCTCTCTCTCTCTCTCTCTCTCACTCCTCTCACACTCTCTTGCTCTTTCTCACACGCCCTCTCTCTTTCTCTCTTTCTCTCTCATTCTCTCTCTCTCTCTCCCTCTCTAGAACATCAATGGTTATGTGACAATATGAAAGATATGTAGAAATGTAGTTTAATGTTATTTAAATTTCTAAAGCAAGATGAAAATAATCATTTTATGGAAAATTGCGACAGATTCCGAGACACACACAAACACGCACACACACACACACACACACACACACACACACACACACATACATACATACATACATACATACATATATAGAAATAATTCAGATTCAGTTGAATTACGTACCTAAGTTGAGGCACCAAGTCAGTCCGGTATTGTTCGCCCAGTTCGAAGTTAGGTGAATAAAAAGCAGATAAGTAACAAGGATGTCCAGATATCATTGCATTACGGCCGTTTCAAATGGCTCCATTTAATCGATCAATGCAAACATTACATCAATTTGAAATAAACCGCTCTCCTCGGAAGCATACGACCATATAGATTTCCAACATACAGGATATTCCATTACGTGTATATATATATGTGTTTGTGTGTGTGTGTGTTTGTTTGTGTGTGTGTTTGTGTGTGTGTATTTATAGATCTATATATACATATATATATATATATATATATATATATATATATATATATATATATATATATATATATATACGAAAGTTGAAACCTAACACGAAGTTCTTATAAAGTGATTGACATCAAGTATTTGTTACAAGGTAATGTGATAGTTATATATCTAAATATTTAAGTAATATCTTGAATAATACATCCAGCAGATGTTTTCCTTTTCACAACCATCAAAGTATTTCGTATATGAACCAAAAAAAAATGGAAGTTTAATGTCCCTCGCTTTGGATTCTGCTACTAGAAATATGTGATGTTTCTACTCAGACTCTAAAATATGATCAGATTGCTGAATGGTCTGGAAGTGTTCAGATTATTCCTTCACTTCTGAGCCCAATCTCAGTAATGATGCCGAAAGAAATATCTATGGAAATGCTTTATATTATTTTGTTTTTGTGTTGGTTTTTGTTAACGCTTTCATCACTTCAAAAATTTGAACTTGGTACATTAAGCGGCGATACATTCAAGTTATAAAATAATATTCCTTTCTACTCTAGGCACAAGGCCTGAAATTTTTTGGGTGGGGGCTAGTCGATTAGATCGACCCCAGTACGCAACTGGTACCTAGTTTATCGACCCCGAAAGGATGAAAGGCAAAGTTGACCTCATCAGAATTTGAACTCAAATCGTAAAGACAGACGAAGTTATAAAATAATATTGCTATTTAAAGTTTAAGCTATTCTAGTTCGCGGCATCTAATCACGTCTAGGTAGTGTGGGTGTAGACTTAAGTATTTGAATCATAGTTACAGCATTATGTTTGCAAGCCAACTGCCCCGAATAATAACACTGGTCAACAAAACTTTTTTGAAATGGTGTCGCGACACCAAACATTCTTTTTTTATAGCTAATTTGAGGGCGCTAAATCTGAAAACGACCTTACTTTTTCTTGGTTAGCACCGTTTTTGCTGTACAGAAATGCCTCATTTTGGGGGGAAAAAAAGCATTTTTTCATTTGTTTTCTTTGTATTTGATATTGATCGATGGCAATATTTCTCAAAGTAAAATCATAGAAACCTCTCAATTCGTATTTAAACAAACAAATATCGGTCTCTTATTGAGAAAAACTATTTTTGCAATAACAATCAGACCACTAAGTCTTTAAGAATAACGCAATTGAATATACCAAGACCAACAAGTATTTTCATCAAATTCTTAAATAAACTAACAACTGAAATAAAACCTTCGTGAGCATAGGAACTATTGTAAAAATTTTCTCTTTCTTGATTTTCTGTCATGTTCAATGTTATTTAAGTCCCTTTTGATACTCCAGCAGTAGTCAGCCATCATTCGTTTGTCCCACCGTCCCTGGTAGCGCTCTTCCATTGTTTTGATATCCTGATGGAATCGTTCTCCTTGCTCATCGCTCACATAACCGCAATTATCCGGAAATTTATCTAGATGGCTATGTAAAACATGAACCATGATATTCATATTAGCGCCTATGTCCTGTAGACTTTTCAACAGCCTTTCCACTAACTCCTTGTAGTTTCCGACTCGGCGATTGCCTAAGAAGTTTTTCACCACATCAACAAACGATGTCCAAGCGCGTAATTCCAAGTCATTCATTGAATTAACAAATTGATCATCCTTAACGAGTTTCCTGATATCAGGACCATCAAACACTCCTGCTTTGAGTTTTTCGGTGCTAAGTCCTGGAAACGATTTACATACATACTCAAAACATTTACTTTTTTTGTCGAGTGATTTTACATACTGTTTCATTAATCCCAATTTGATATGCAAGGGGTGAGGAAGATGATTTTCTTTCTTTCGGAACTAGCGCCGAACTAATAACGTTCTTTTCACTGACCTTCAACTCTCGGGGTGGCCGATCTTTCCTTTTTCAGTGCTCCTCTGTTGCTCTACTGCCCCACATACACAAAAAACATGGGAATTTCGTGTAGTCACTTTATTGACCAAGCAGGAAATTTACCATTTTCAAATCGACACATAACACCCGTTTATGTTTGGTGTAGTCAATCTGTTCCATAACCTGTTTGATGGCAACATGTTTTTCTTTCAGTGTTGTTGAATAACCTATAGGTATTGACGCATACACGTTGGTATTATGGAGCAAAACACATTTCAAACTACGTTTTGAACTATCAATGAACAATCTCCATTCATCAGAATCGTATTTGTGGAGGCCTAGACGAAGAAGAACGCTCTCAACGTCATTGCATTGAACAAGATCCGTGTTTCTCATTTAAGAATGATACAATTTCGGTATTCCTATTTCGATAGAATGTTACCTTTATGCCTTTTGCTAACAGCTGTTTTTCGTTGAGCCTAGAGGCTAAAAGTTCTGATGATTCTTTGCTTAGATTTATGTTCCAAACCAAATCAGTCAGCTCATTTTGGGTAAACGGCTCTAGTATGATTTCGGGAACATTGTCAGGATCGTTTACGCTGTGTCTCTCATTTACATCAGTATCAGATTCGTCACTTCCAACAAGTTTCAACAAATTTTCGTGGAAAACCGGGATTGGCAAATCATCTAAATTCGGCACTAGTCGAAAAGAGGTATGAAGACTAGGATAGTCGATAGTTTCTTTTGGTTCAGTACCGCAACACTGACTGAGCAGAAGTAACATTCGTCAGAGTGGATCTTTGGCTCACGCCAGATCATAGGAATAACGAATCTCAGCGATGTTCGGGTACCTGAAGTCCACTGTCTCATGTGCTCCAAACATGTCTTGCAAACAATGTGAGGGTTCCATGATTTGTCCTGATCACCAAGCTCGACGTGAAAGTAATCACGATTGGCTTTCTTGTAAAAGTCAGATATCGGTTTCCTGTTGGCTTTCGGTGAGAACTCGTCGCATGTATAGCAAAATAAGTTGGGATCATTTTTGCATTCTCTCGTTGAAGTCATGTCATTTGATATCTATCTGTATGATTAAAAAAGAACATGAGTTGGTTGAGCATTTACATTACACTTTGCGTGTTCACATTTAGGTAATTTGATCTTTCCTAATGTCCTACAGAAAGACTCGTAAAACTGTCAATAAGAAAAGACGGAAAGAGTCACTACGCTGATTCTACTTCGTATCTTTGTAATCCCGCGTGGAGGGCAACTGTTTGGTGAAACCATTTTCATGATGTTCATCATGTACAATGGAATAGCTACATTCAATTGGGATGTCTTTAGTTGGAGTTTTTTTTTCTAACTGTGAAAACAAAAGCTCTTAATGTACGTGGTTTCCTTCTGTATTGAAGGGAAACATTTATGAATATTAAACAGATTTTAGGGTACATTATTTACATTATTTACATTTGACGGATATTTGTCCTCATCTTGTTTGTTGTTTCGGCTGATATACCCTCCAGCCTTCATCAGGTGTCTTGGGGAAATTTCGAACCTGGGTTTTCATTCCTAAAGTATTTTTTCGATATTATTATTATTATTATTATTATTATTATTATTATTATTATTATTATTATTATTATTATTATTATTATTATTCAGATCACTGCCTGGAATCAAACTGGGAATCTTGGGGTTAGTAGCCCGCGCTCTTAACCACTATGCCATATGCCCGTGGCATAGTAGTTAAGAGCGCGGGCTACTAACCCCAAGATTCTGAGTTCGATTCTAGGCAGTGACCTGAATAATAATAATAACAACAACAACAACAATAATAATAATAATAATAATAATAATAATAATAATAATAATAATAATAATAATAATAATAATAATAATAATAATAATAATAATAATAATAACAATAACATCGAAAAAATACTTTAGGAGTGAGAACCCGGGTTCGAAATTTCCCCAAGACACCTGATGAAGGCTGGAGGGTATATAAGCCGAAACGTTGTGTTAACAACAAACAAGTGGAGGACAAATATCCGTCAAATGTAAATAATGTAAATAATGTACATAATTCCTCATCTCTTAAATATAGAGCAGATTTTTGATTTTAGAACAGAATTTAAATTTTTTTAAAGGTTAAATAAAAAATAACAACTAATTAATCAATAATGAATTCTCCATTGTTGTTTACAACTTCCCAACGTTCAACATGATTTTCAATAGCTCATTGGTAGAAATCACCCAATTTCGACTTGAAAAATTGATCGAACCAAGCTCTCAATTCTACATCAGTATTGAACGAAACTCCGCGCATAGCATTTGAAAGAGATCGAAAGAGGTGAAAATCCGTTGGTGCCAAATCAGGAGAGTACGGTGGGTCATATTGGCGATACGAGGGCGGGCGTTGTCGTGCAGCAGAAGAACTCCATGCTGCCGATTAGGTCTTTTCTTTTGAATAGCCGTGTTGAGTCGTTCCATCTGTTGAACATAGAGTTCCGCGTTGACCGTTTGGTCCCGTTCAAGCAATTTGTAATGGATAATCCCATCCTAGTCCCACCATACGCACAACATCGTTTTACACGGATGAAGATCTTGTTTCACGCGCGGTGTTGCTTGTTTACCGGGACTAAGCCATTCCTTACGCTGCTTCATATTGATATACAGGCACCATTTTTCGTGGTCAGTAACGATTCGGTAAAGAAATTGTTGCTTGTGTCCATGAGTTGAGCGGTGATGTGTAAGCAAACCAGCGGAGATTGTGGCTCGTTG
This sequence comes from Octopus bimaculoides, assembly GCF_046866305.1. NCBI lineage: Eukaryota > Metazoa > Mollusca > Cephalopoda > Octopoda > Octopodidae > Octopus > Octopus bimaculoides. The sequence continues at coordinate 125,460,087 of NC_142928.1, forward strand.
ATTTTTGTTGTTGTCACTTAAAGCATGCGGTACCCATGCTCCATACTTCTGAACCTTTCCCATCGAGTGAAGATGCTTCTCTATAGCAGTGTGGGAGCATTCCATTTTCTCTGACAGTTCTCTTGTCGTTTGACGAGAATTTTGGTGCTAAAGTTGGTTTAATCGCTCTTCATTGAACTCAACTGGACGGCCAGAACGAGGTGCGTTTTAGAGGTCAAAATGTCCATTTTTGAACTTGGCATACCAATCACGAGCGGTTCTTTCAGCTATGGCACCCTCTCCATACACAGCAGAAATGTCGCGAGCAGCTTTTGCGGCCCTAGAACCTTGATTAAGAGCAAAAAGAAGGTGTCGAAAATGCTCGTTTTTCTTAACTTCACATTCCATTTTAATGAAAATAAACAAAAATTAACTAAATTTAACTACATAAAAAACAGAATAGATTCCATAATGATTAAAAAATAGAATTCTCGAAAAAAATGTAGATTCCAAAATTTAAAACGTAATAAATTCCAAAATTTTAAAAAAACGGTGGGAACTTAGTTGCCAACCCAATAAAAAAATGGAATTTACGAGTGTTTATTTTAAATATGGCGTAATACATTTTAAAGGAGACTTGGTTGCTATTTTGAGCAATTTAGCAGACTGACTGATTATGCAAAAACCTCCCTAGTTGTTCGTAGTTTAAGCGTTTATATGTGTATTTGTGTGTCTGTGCTTCCTAGTGAATTATTTTGTCAATCTTATATATATTGCGTCAACAAGTTCATTAAAAAAGCTTTATGCTTGATTTAGGAAAACAAAATTTAATAAACAGGAAAATACACAGGTACTTATGTTACTTTTCAAACACCTTTAAAATAGAAGAATTTTTATTTCTAGTAGTAAAATATTTTGAAGGTGTATTTTTTTAGATTTAACTATAAATCAGTAACATTGTGAAGTAAAACTTAAACACTTCTGTAAAAGCTTATGCAATGCTACAGAAATTACTGCATATCTGGTGAGTAGTTGGTTAACTCAAGTTGTTTAGCTCAACTCGTGCCGTAAGTAAAGCTCCTAGTTATATTTTTCTGAAGCTGATGCAGCTGATCGAAACTGGTAGAGTTGAAGACGCCGAATAATTTAATGTTTAAACATCAATAAGATAAATAAATACTTACTGTCATTTTATAAGCCTTTAAATGATATTTTTTATGAGAGACTTTTAGACGACGTTATCAGTATAAATGTACTCCCGATAATTATTGACTCTAGGGATATGAAAGATTAAGGTCGACACTCGAGGTGGGCTTAAAAATAATATCGCATAGAGATAATGGAATTAGTTAGTTTTTTTTCTTACAACACACGACTCAATAATTTTAGATATTTTATTCTTTTTAAATAGTAACAATGGCTCTGAATTTTAAGATAAGGAAATTAGTTAAAAGTGCATTTTGCGATATGAAGCCTAACAGTGATTTCAACCTGTAAGATAAGATATATTGACGCGTTTGCAAGCTACACTGAAACTTATACTTGTATTTCATCGCTCTGAGCGTCTAATGGAAAGTGCATTCTTGTGTGAGGAGGCTAGAATATTACAGGCAATATTTCCATAAAGTCTAGTCCTTATTCTTGCCTGTTGTGCAAGTGGTCTCAGTTAAAAACTTTTGATAAATAGACTGGTTGGTTATCTTATGCTCTTCCGTATCAACACAATCTATATTAGTTTGTCTATACGGCAGTATCTTTGCGGATAAATTGATAATTCTTAAACCCAAGGAGAGCGCCGTACATAAAAGATATAAGGTACATATTGAAAGGCCAATGTAATTTACAAATGTCACTGGTAGGAGGATTTAAATTTTCTTTTATCAACTGAGTAGTAATATTTTGGTGCTCATTCTTTTTTCTAATGTTCACATTAATAAATTCGATTTATATCCGATGCTTTGGTGTTCTTCCGATATGATGTAATATAAAGCTAAAATAAGCTGATTAATAGTAAAGAAATTCTAATACACTTTATCTGACGCAAATCATCTATAAGGAACGAATATCTGAGAAGATAATTTCATACCAATAAAAATACATCAATTGGATTCTCAAGTATTATTTATAAATACAAGAGTATATTAACCGACTGAGGTGGTAAACAATAAAAAGAGCTTCTGTGTGACTAGAAATTACTTGAGCAATTTACATTCTCTTCTTTCACAGAGATTTATTTGTGTGTGAGTATGGCGTGAAGACTTTAAATGAATGTGTGTGTGCGTATGTGTATGTGTGCATGTATGTGTGTGTGTGTATGTATGTGCGTTTGTGTGTGTGACCATCTGTGTGTATGTGTGTGAAAATAAGGAATTAGAAAAAGAGTACGATAGAGAAAGATAATTTAGTTTAATCGCAGTCACTTCACCGTTCTATAACTAGAAGAAGAATTTCATTTCTCAACTTGAAAATGTCAAACAAAATGCTCTATGCATTTTTCAGTTATAAAGATCAGTTCAACCAACGATCAGAGGAATCGACAATCAAGATTTATAGTTTCATTCTTTGAAGGCAAATCAAATAAACACACAGAAAAATATTAACTGTTCTCAAGTAAAAATGATCTTTATAACTGTAGAATAGTTCATTTACTCGGCTAACCGTACAGAGCCTATTTTTCGTCAAGGTCATTAACCCTGTTAATGGCATCATTTTTCAAAGATAATTAATTTTTAGCCATTGTGTTCTCCTTGACATCTTTGATTTATGAAACAAAATCATTTAAGTGGAGAAATATACTGCTTGATTTATTATTTCATTTCGTTATAGTTGTTGTTGCTATTGCAGTAACAGCTGCTGCCCCTTGCCGCTCTACTGTTATTTCTACCTCTGCTGTTGTTGTTATTGTTGTTACCAGTTTATTACTTAGAGCAAATTGTTCATATTTGCCAAGGTTTTATTTGGGCAAACTATATAACTCTGTAACACATTACTTCTATATAAGTGTTATTTGCGTAATTGTGATGAAAATTCTGAAAATTGTTCAACTAACTGAGCTATAAATTATCATCTAAATACTTCCCTTCCCTTTTCCTCTAAAATGATCTGAATTCTTCTACATATTTCATTGCACATTCAAAGCTACTACGCAATTCTTTGAAATATGTAGCCTATAATTTACCCGTTTCAATACCGGTGGATTTCACATTTATGTTTAGATTAGATTCTAAACACACCATCAAATTATTTACAATTTCCTTGCTTAAATGGTTATCTAGATACACGTATACACTTACGCATCAACAAATCTTATGATTCTACCACACTAGACGGAATAAGGCAAATCTTCGTAGACTTTTAGACTAACTTCTTCGAAAATGTTTTTAGTTGCTTTCATTAAGCTTATTAAAGAAATGTGTGTATATATATATATATATATATATATATATATATATATATATATACTCAATATCATTGAGATAATATAGTATTCTTTAGTCGTTTATATTATTCTGAAAGTGGATTAAAAATAACTAGAAAGGTCTCATGGTGCCTTTTCGTAACTGTCGTGGAATGCTATAAATCAAAGAAAGTTATCATTACACCGAGCAGCAACAAATATTTAGCAGAATACACTGAGACAATGAACCTGGATGTAGATTACATTTCAGTTCGAAATAAGAAAAGACACTGTCTTCCTAGACGATTCGTTCTCGTCTTTCTTTGGATCTTTGTGAATACAATGAAGTATTTCCATGATATATTTCTTCTGACAAGCATTTCCTCTGGAGAACCAAGCAGTATGAAAAGCAGCATATAAATCAAACGGTAAAGGAATTACGCAATATTTCATGTATGGGTGTGTATATGTATATGTATTCATGCATAAATATAAATATACATATACAATAACCCTTACTTACATAAGTATATAAAACAACTCTTTATATGTGGTGGGGGTATGTGTGTGTGTCTAAGTATTATGTTTGTCTCGGTACGTATTTACCGTGATTCATGTATATTATATATTGGGGAAATATATATTTCATTCATATATTTATATATGCGTGTGTATACATCAGTGTATTTTGTGAGCGTGTGTGCGGCTTTATCTGTATGTATGTATGTGGATAGATAGATAAAATATAGATACGATACTCCTTATATATATATATATATAGAGAGAGAGAGAGAGATAGATAGATAGATAGATAGATAGATAGATAGAGAGAGAGAGAGAGATAGATAGATAGATAGATAGATAGAGAGAGAGATAGAGAGATAGATACTCCTCATATATATATATATATATATATATTGTATTATATTATATTATAATATATTATATTATATCATATTATATTATATTATATTATATTATATTACATTATACTATATTTTATTATTTTAAATAGCATTTCTGATATACAAAGCTGGAAAATAAAATTCTGTAGCATTTTGACATGAATACTTTGAGGATAATTTTTCAGTACTTATGTCACCATATGCAATTTTTACATTCTAATGTTTTCCTTTCTTTCTTTGCAGATTACTTTGTCTTTAAATTCGTATTGATTTTCTTTTTAAAATGAATTTAATCAGACCTATATGAGACACTGCATGCTACAGGAATGGTTCTTCAACAATGGTACAGGCAAGTAGTATTCGTTCTTTCAAAGGAAATAAAGCTTTCAACTACCACTTGACCAGTTTCGCTCTGGAAAATTTTCTTTCGCTGATTCACCTAGATCTTGACCACCAAGTTCCGTCGCTACTGAACTTCTGAAATAGGTAATTGAGGAAAAATCAAAGCAAACTGCATGGGAATTAACGAAACAGTTCAATTCACATTTCGGTCATAAAACAACTTAATGAGGAAAAGTGTCTAGATTTAACTTGTGGGGGGCTTTTCATTTGACTGCTTCCCAGCTTAATCAAGGAGTTGCCCTCAGCTCGCCATTCAAGAGTAGTGCTACAGAACTTACCTTTGGTAGAATCATCACAAGGGAGGAAAACACGGCTCTCTATAATTATATTCAGCGAAAATGGCAATAGTTAGCAACCGATGAAAAGGGAGATCCCAGCCCCCAAACCAGGAGTATACTCGAAAGATGTTATGCTCTGCGTTTGGTGGGATATGAAGTATTAAATCAAAATTGAACAGTTAATGCAGAGAGGTGTTAGAAATATTGCTCAAAGATTTGCAGAAGAAAGGACGTGTCATTGATCAATCGTAAAGAAGTGTTTCTCTTACAAGAGAGTGCAAGACCACGTATTTCCTAAGACATCCAAGAAAATATTATGACGCTAAACAGTTTTTCTTCACCCTTCCTACTCTCCTAACCTTACTCCATCTGACTATCATTTAAAGGAAAAACAGTTTTTTTTAACTGTGAAGAGGTTAAAAGGATATCGAGTTTAAAAAAGTTTTTTTTTGAAACCTGAAGAATTTGGGGGCCAAGGAATTGACAATTTCTCAAATAGACGGGATCATGTTATCAATAATGAGGGGAAACATCTACAAATTTTATTCTGACCGTTTTTTCTTTTCGCCACTTTTTACTCTCAACCCTCTCTGTCGAATAGCATAGACTCGAAACGTCAAAGTCTTTTCCGTGCTTCCTGTCCGTCAAACTAATACACTTGCTTGTTGTTCTCTCACCTGTCTTGGTCTTTTGCTTTCTGTAAATTTGTACTATATATATATATATATATATATATATATATATATATATATATATATATATATATATATATATATATATATATATATATATATATATATACATACATATATATACATACATACATACATATATATATATATATATATATATATATATATATATATATATATATATATATATATATATAGAGAGAGAGAGAGAGAGAGAGAGAGAGAGATGTTGTTGTACTTGGGGATGGTCATATTGCAAAACAAATATGTTTATATATATATGTATATATATATATATATATATACTGCAAGAGAGTTAGGGGTTGAGGATTCAACCCACTAAGGGATAGTATCTATCCAATATGCTGCTGGGAGGGTACCCAATTATTGTAACACTAGTGTTATACCAAGTGTAATAAGTGGGTGCGGGTAAAAGGGGGCTATTTTACCCTAAATTTATATAGCAATATTCTCCTCCATTTTCTTATTGCTATATATATATATATATATACATATATCATTTAAGACTAATGAAACATTATTTTCTTTCCTCATCTTGAAATGCGACAGGACTTTCAAACTTAATGCATACATGTATATATGTGTATGTATGTTTAAAAAGCACGTAAATCAGAATCAAATTTCCAATCATATTTTATCAAAATACCAACCATTTTGAAAATCCTGCAGTCAGATATATAATCAAACCAATCTATTCTAAAGCAGACTTCTTTATGGACTATGTTTTTCTTTTTACATTCTTCGCTAATAATTTGTAACTTGGGATTTGCCACAAAACGGACATAGCTTTCGAGAGGAATGAATTTTAATTCTAAATTAGGCTATCTCTTGTGGCTGTATAATCGTTTGATTTTCTTTAAAACATACTACAAATTAAAAGATTACTTTAATGTCTTCTAATTAATGCATGACTTCAAATCAAATTTCGCATTTTCACGTTGTCGGGTGTTGTTTCATATAATCTGAAAATTTGTTTAACTATTCTATTCAGAGGGAAATTGAAAATTATATAATTGTATCTCTCAAAACTATATTCAAAGAAAATGTAAAGCATGATTTTTTTTTTCAACTGCCGTAAAAAATGTTATAATTACTTTCACAATCCTAAGTTCACAAATTTTGAGGAAAACGGTAGTCGATCAAATTGATACCGATCCTTGATTATAGCCATTTATAGTACAACAGGAAAGATGAAAGCTAAAGTTAACTTTGACAGGATTTAAACTCAGAACGTGAAGAGCTGGAACAAGTAGCGCACAGAGTTTTGTTAATGCTCTAAATCAAAATTTCTCAACCATTCTTTAGTTATGTTCTTTTTTGGTCCTATTTTACTTGGATGTACCCTCCGAAGCATTCGGTGTTTTAAATATCATATATTTCTATAATTAACTATTGTTAGGAATTTATCTAAAAAAATTAATATATTTTGTGTATTGGAGAAGGATAACCAATTTATTGCAGATAAAATTGAACAAAAGCCGCTATAGAACCCCAAGAGTCATATGAACCCCGGTTGGGAACTATTGCGCTGAATAGTCATCTTGTCCTTCTCACCGTCCTCTGGTGAAGGGGTAGTAATTTTTTATATATGACCAAAAGCTTGACAGTAGAAATGTCAGCGAATGTGGTACCAGTACTTGTTAGATATTTTATTATATCAGCCTCGTAAAAAGACAAATTCAATAAAGTATCAGTCAATTATGAGTTCGTTAAAACAAAAGTAATTGTCAAAGATTTGAATTTAGATTGTCATGTGGCAGAATATATATCCCAAGATATTTTATCTAAAGCCCTAAGGATTCTATCACTCTACAATCCACATTGGCTCATAAAACATTGCTTTCAAGTTTTGACACAAGGCCAACAAGATCGCAGGAGGACTGGAAGTTGATCGAACGCAGTGCTCTACAAGTACTTATTTTATTGACTCCGAAAGGATAAAAGATGATCGGCCTCGGCGAAATTTGGGCTTAGACGAAATGATACAAACCTTTTGTCCTGCTTGCTAACGATTCTACCTGCTCACCGCTTTACTATTCATATAATAAAGAATTCTGATTCTGCCTTACCCTAAATATCAATAAGTATTCGACTCTTTCTCAAATAAGAGAAATTGATATTTGATGCCAAATATTTTCAGTGCAGCATAAAGAACAGGCGAGTAGATTGGTAAATAGGTAATCGCTTAGTCCCATGACATTTCGAATCAATCAGTAATGGCCAATGCGTTTTATCCATGATTTTCCTATCATATTATCGCATGCTATAACTAGAACTGCATTTTTAAGTTCGCCAGGTGTAGTTTCAAGATAATGTAGCTGCTATTTGAAGTGGTTTGCGTGACTACATTAGGTTCCATCGTATTCTAATGAGCATTTTTGTTTTGTTTTGGTTTTTTGTGGGGGGGGGTCTTTTTTACTTTCTATGTTTGTTTTTGTTTTTCTTTTCAAATGGTGAATCTGCTTTCAGTTTCGATACTCATTTCGTGCAAGTCCATTTCAGTAATGCTGTTAATATATGAAGACCACAATTCCATTCTCTTTTCCAAACGATATGAAATATATCTTTTGATGCTACTCTAAAATTCTAGATTATGCTCTAGAATATTAAGTAAGCGCCTGGTAAGTTGATACTTAAAGCAATTAATTCTCAACTGAACACCATTCATTTCTATCAGGCTGTTCCATTGTCAAACAACTTGATATTACTTCTCTGTAAATTGCTGGTTGAGTTCCAAAAGTTAGTATTCTATATTTACATTTAAGTGAATTGACCATCTCCCAGTGTGTACAGGATCAGCAAATTAAATATAATTAGATTAATGAAAAATTTATTAGGAAATTATATATATATATATATATATATATATATATATATATATATATATATATATGTATATATATATATATATATATATATATATATATATATATATATATATATATATATATATATATATATATATATATATATATATATATATATATATATATATATATATATATATATATATACATATATACATATATATATATATATATATATATATATATATATATATATATATATATATATATATATATAGGCAAATCAAAAGTTTTTTAAAAAACAGGCAAAAAGTTTTTTCCAACACAGATTGTGCTGTGTTATGTGTGTATGTATGTATGTACGTACGTATGTATGAATGTATGTATGCATGCATGTATGTATGTATGTATGTATATATATATATATATATATATAATTTCCTAATAAATTTTTCATTAATCTAATTATATTTAATTTGCTGATCCTGTACACACTGGGAGATGGTCAATTCACTTAAATGTAAATATAGAATACTAACTTTTGGAACTCAACCATACATACATACATACATACATACATACATACATACATACATACATACATACATACATACATAATATACACATGTATATATAGAAATACTCATATAAACAAAAATGTATGTATATATACACCTACATATATGTACACACATATATAATACATCCATATACTTACACACACACATATATATACAATATATATATATATATCTTTCATTTAGTATGCATTATTGATAAAATGTAATTCTATCTTGTATTGAAGTACAAAATAAGCAATATAGATTTCTCAATCTGGACAATTTTCACGAGGGCACCATGATAAGCTATGAAACGCAACCGGGTTTCTGTACTAAGGTAATTTATCAGCTTCCTGAAGTTTATTTGTTCATGAATTACTATTGTTCTTTAGTTCAGGCCTGTTCAAATCGAGCAAACTTATGATCAAAGCCCTTCAATCTCAACCTTTTTTGAGGTAATGTACATCAAGTGCCATATATCAATGTGTCCTTTCTATTTTAAGACAGTAGAGTTTGGCTTCAGGGAGATTTGTTTGCTATTTCTTGCAGGCTAAGCAACCACGTAGATATATGACTTGGGCTTCAATAAACTTGTTATTAACCCTTTGTCTTTCATGTGAATCACATGTGATTCACAAGACGTATTTCCCTGATGTCCATGTATTATATATGACACAAATTCTCCATTTTTTCAACTTGCAACTTATGAAAAGAAAGCTCTGTATTATTTAGAACATATGAAACAAGCTCTAACTAAATGTTTGAAGGTTTGAAAATAATAATGGACATTAGGACAAACTTATAATGACATTTTGTGTGAGTAAAGGGCTAAACGATGATAAATTTACTAGTATAAATGAGGTAAGAAACTATAATTTGTGTAACATATTTTCCTCGGAAATTCAGGTCTGAGATATCAAGATTTCATTAGTTATATATGTCATATATATCATTCGTCATATATGAATCTACATAATACATCTTTATAAAAACGCAGGTGTTTTATATCACAATGAATGTACAAAAGTCTTAAATCATTCGTAAATCTTTGGAGATTTTGCATCACAAGCGATCCACGCTTGCAGACGCTAAGTAGCGAAGGGCACTGGTTGGAACTCACAATAACAAGAAGCAAGAGCACAGAAATTTTTTAAGCAGGAATAAGACATAATCTGCGGATATAGATCGCTGTGAATTTACTACCGATCTGACTACATTCCCAAAAGTCGAAAAATATTTGAAGTGAAGTGAATTATAATTTTTATTTGTTTTGATGTCTATCTAGATATTTACAGTTTTGTATTTCCTTTATTCATTGTAGTCTGTTTTATTCGTGGAATTATAGGTTCATGCTTAAAGAAATTGAATACTAGTATCCTTTTAGTATATTAAACCACATACATTTAAAATTTTACAATGAAAGGATATTATTATAATTATTATTAATGAAAATAAGTATCAGTTATTCACTGAGATTGATGATATATGTACCAGTTATTCACTGGGGTCGATGTAATCGACTAGCCTCCGCCACTCACATTTCAGGCCTTGTACCTTTAATAGAAAGGACTATAATTATTATTAAGAGGAAGACAGTGAGCTGGCAGAATCGTTAGCACGCCAAGCAAAATACTCAGCGGCATTTCGTCCGTCTTCACGTTCTGAGTTCAAATTCCGTCGAGGTCGACTTTTCCCTTCGTCCTTTCAGGATCGATAAGATAAGTACCAGTTGAGTAATGGGCTCGATGTGTTAAATATTGAAACAATTATTTTTTTTATTATATACACAGACATGCAGGAAGTAAATAGACACCTTTTAAGTTTTTAAATTATTGATCTAAGCGTTTTAATATGTTTTCAGCGGTGTAGAATTTACAATGTATTTATTTTTTTCATTCCAGGTGCCATTATATTAAACATGTGCGAAGAGTAACCATGCCACGCACAAAAAATTCAGCAGAACTGTCAGATTTTCAAAGAGGTCGTATTGTTGGGCAATCTGAGGCTGGTCTTGGTCAGTGAAAAATTGCTGAAAATTTCCAAATTCTTCTTGCTACTGTAAATAGAATTATAGTGCAATTCAAAAGCCAAGGAAAAACATCAACAGATTTTCGTCCCGGCCGACCTGGGCCCTCGGAAAGGAAGCTTCGCTGTTTGAAGAGAATTGTGGAAAACGAACCCCGTTCGAAGGCTTCTGACATTGCAAAACAGCTAGAAGTTAGTCGAAGAACGTGTGTTACATATATGCATAAGGTTGGGTAATATGGACGAACAGCTAGAAGAAAACCTCTCCTTCAACCAATTAATATCATGAAAAGGAAAAAATGGGCGAAGGAGATGTCAAAAAAATCCAGTTCATTTTGGGATAGAGTGATTTCATCAGATGAATCCAGATTTGCATTATTTTCAGACAGTGGACGTGTTGGGATCTGGAGGCTTCCCAATCAAGAATTTGATTTGAAACGACTCCAGCCAACTGTGAAACATGGCGGTATCTCTGTGGTGGTATGGGGAGTTGTCACTAGCAATGGTCATTCTGAGCTGATCGAATGTTTTGGAACCATAAACTCTGAAAAATACATCAAAATACTTAAGCAAGGACTACTTCTGGTGTATTCACACGATGGCATAACGAAAAATAAGTTTTTATTCATGGAAGATGGGGCTCCATGCCACACAGCGAAAAGGAATCGACAACGGCTGACTGAAAATGGGATCAAAAAGCTTCCTTTGCCGAGCCAATTTCCTGACATGAACGCAATTGAAAATCTTTGGAGCATACTAGATAGAGCTATACGAAAAACTCGACAGAAACCTAAATCTAAAGACAAATTGTTTCGATTGTTGCGTGAAAAATGGGCAGAAATACCACAAGACGCAATCACAAAGCTCGTCAGTTCAATGCCAAACAGAGTTTCTGAATTAAAAACTGAAAAGGGAATGTCAACTAAATACTAAAGTATGTAGTCCTACCTATCGATTGCATTTCAATTGTTCGCTTTGCGTATTAAATAAAAGATTTTGAAAGTTAAAGGTTTCTATTTACTTCCCGCATGTCTGTGTATGTCGAGAAAAATGTTTGTTTTACAACTACAAAACAGTTCTAATCAAAGGAATGCAGCGGGGTATTTCACAATCAAATGAATGTAATAAGACATTAAAGTGAAAATACAGAATAAATATCTTGTTATCGTGTGAAACTGAATCGTAGAAACCTAGTTGGCCTGTGTGCTAAAACTAATTTTAAGGCAGAGTGTCAGAGACTCACAATTAGGATTTTAAAAGAATGGAGGTGACGTTTCGCTTTCTGTTTCATTGCAGAGATTAAATAAGATAATTCAGTGATTTTTAATTATCTGTTGTAAAACTTAGTCATGTGCCTAATCAAAAGGCGTCAATGAGACAAGGCAATGTTTTGTCATGTTTTCTGTATAGTTAAAACCTACAAAATATGTACCGCTATAGTGACAAGAAGTTTTGTTGTTTCTGAAAAAACACTTTTGCTTATGCAACATTCTAGACAGTGCCAAGATGACATTCAAAATGCTTGCTATTTAATCGAGATATTCTTTTAAGTAAAATGGGTCAAAGTGAAGCGAAACTATCTTGACAACGCGGCAATCTGGATTCTTAATATAATTGTACAGTACTGAAGAATTATTTCTATTATTCAGTTATACGATTATTTAATTAATTAATAGCTTATCTACATGATTTAATTACCAGCCCATAATCAGACAAATTATCACACTCTATAAAAAGATATCTTTTAGGATTTCAAATCCGATTATTCATATATTCAATTACAGTGTTTCAGACTAGAATATAGGTGTAAGGCTATGAAAGTGAAGGTGTCAGGAAGCTTGATTCGAATTTCTGTATAGGATTATATATAATACGGTTGCACCATTTAAATAATTTACTTGCAATAATTCCTCATTTACACACATAATTTTGGTAAATGGTCAAAGTTGACACATCTTATGTGCAATGTATTCATATACAAACAAAAATATCCATTTCATCCCAAGAGACCTGACTAATGTTAAAGGAAAGCCTGGAAGGAAATTAACTGGTATTGCTGCCAGAATGTTCCGCAGACGCAGGTAAGTGAGGAGACTCCAGTGATGTCAGTGTTAATAATAGTTCTTTCTAACTTTTGGCTCAAGGCCAGTAATTTCTAGGGGCTGGGGAAGTCGATTACATCTATCCAGGTTTTCATATTTTATTGACTCCGAATGGAAGTATGCCAGGTTCATTACCCATCATTTCTATGATGTATCGCATTCACCGGAGCTTGTGGACCCTGTTGTTTGCGTCCTTTCTTAGAAGCGCCACCACTCCTCGACTCACAGATCTGGTAGTTCTTCCGTTCTACTGTCAGTTGCGGCAGATATCTGCCAAGAGGTTTCCAAACAAGCCGAGCATATAAAAATTAAGTTCATGGAATATACATCCAAATCAGGCGACTTTAGTCCCGTGTAGCGTACTTCAACTTCTCTCATCGTCTTTTTGTAACAATCTGCCTCTTTTACCAAGAGTTGTGGCAGGATCTAGAACTGAAATTAATCCTGCGTTCTGGCCCGCCATTGGTTCTAAACATTTGCAGAGTTCTGCAGAAAAACCGCACACAACTGCTTGAAGTTGATTAATACGCACCCTTTAGGATTTTCCAAAGACTGAATTGTGGTTTTGTTGCAACGTTGCGCCTCCGTCAATCAGACCTATCAAAAAGCTTTCATCTCTCCATGTCTTAAAGTATGCACCTTAAACCTAAAGTCGTAGCTTTCTTACTTCACGTTGAAGAATTGGTCGAGGGCCAGTCTCACTGCGAGCATATCTGTTCCTATCCCTTTCCTAAGTACTTTGTGTAAATATATCACTAATTCACCTTTTATTTTTGTTTTCTCTATATCCTTAATGAACCTTATTGATTCTACTATAATAGTCCTTGTCACAGCAAGCTACCATTCGTTGCTAACGATTGCCTCCGCTAATGCCGGCTTAACTAAGTTGCTTCCCTCTTCTCAGCGAATCCTATACAATTCAACACGCATCCAAGATAGTGTTTCAATCGCTCACTAATGCTAAAGGGCAGGGCGTTCCTAAAAAAATGCCTCCAAACACGTAGGCAGCTACTAATCTGAAGGCATGACGATAATCCGTATCGTGAAATCGCGACCCTTTCGAAAGGATACAACTAGGCCACCTTCAAATAGCGGTCGACTTGGAGATGTGTACACCTCATATTCACCGAAAATTGACTTAAAGTTTTGTGGCTAGGAGATTCTGATGTCACAAATAACCACTACCTTTGTATATAGTAATCTGACGTCGTTGAGCAGGTGGCTCGAATTTTATGCTAACCTCATGCCACATGTATATATACTGCTTATTCTAAGGCCATTAAACGGAAGAATGATATTCTGTTCCTTTGGCAAGTTGTGAATGTTTCTACAAACCGTTCTTTGCACAGTCTTTTGTTTCTATGACCCTGAAATCTCTTACTCCTTCAGTGTGTATGTTTTTAAGATGTAGTGTGTTGTGATATTTGGATGATTACATGTACTGGAATACTATTAGTTAATGTAATTTAGCTATTCTGTGTGATGCTTGCATGTTTATGTTCATGAATGTGTAGCTAATGATTTTGTGTTGCGGTGTATGACCTGATTGCTTGTGAATTATGCAGTACTTATGTTTGTATCAATAACACCATTCCCATCACTATCACTACCACTATCACTATCTATGATAGAGGATGATGACGTTGGTAGTACTGTGTAACTTCTGTTGGGAATGGTCTCGGTAGCTCGTTAGCTAGAAGTGTTTCCACCATTTACTCACATCAGTCATTTTTTGTGTTGGTGTTTTTGTGTCTTTTTTTTTCCTTTACATTAATAACTTTTTGTCATTTAGGGTCCTCAGTAACACATTAAGCCCATGATATGTCGGAGTTGTCCCAAGAGAGAAAGGACACGTCTTGGATGAATCTGTCTTTTGTTTTATTGTTGTTCTTTGAGAGTTTTCAGTTGTTGTTGATAATGCTGTGGCTTTTGAGAGCGATGTTCCTTTTTGGTGTATTTTTATTGTTGTATCCACTATTGGTGTTCTTTGTGTAGCTTCCAGCCTTGTTATTGGTACTGCAGTCAATGCTTCTGCGGCTACATACTGCTCTAGCATTTGCTGTGGTTGATTGTGTTGAGGCAAAAGACTTCGAGAGTTATTAGTATTTCCAAATTTGTACCTTCAGAGCGTTCTACGCTCCATTACCACTTGTAGCTACTACCCTCCTGGGATCTCTATTAGGTCGGGAATTTTGTCCAGTATCTCAGATTTCACTCAGCTCAAAATCTTCAATCCCACAATGACACGATTTTCTTTTCAGAACTATTTTATTTCAATCAACATGCTATGGTCTTCTAATGATATGCTTGAGATACTTGCTCGGAACATTCTCCGTCCCGTGTAACGGTGTATCAGTGGGAAATCTTCAGCTCATTGAGGAACAGTGAAGTGCTTCTGAGTAGGGATTCCGTGTGGAAAATAACTCGGGCATATCCGATGTTATGGTATATCCCTCAAAATTAACGCCTCGCCTTATTTTATTTTTTAAATGCCGCTTGGTCTGAAGGTATACGCTCTAATTAATGTTTTTACGTTGATACACATCTATCCAGAATTGTTTTCCTTTGTTTGATCTAAAAGATGTTTCGGTGTATTGAGCATAACTTTTTTAGGATATAGCCTATTTATGTCTTTCTCCGCTTCTTTTAAATATTCACTCGTATTGTCTAATGCGATTTGATAAAAGAAAATAATTTTTGCTATTTTCACAGCTGCTATTGCTGTTACAGTTGTTAGTATTATCGTTGCAGCTGCCATTATTCCTTCTTTGGTGGAGGTAGAGTTTTTTATGCAGTTTGCTGCAGTAGCAGTGCAATGCATGATTTAATTGCACTTAGGATTTTACGAGCTTATATTACACGAGCTGATCTGTCATTGTTCTTGATGTCGCTACAGGTGTTGTTATAGTTGTTCTTGTTATATTTACTGCTGATGCTCTTGCTGTTACTATTGCTACGTACCATTTTGGGGGACTCATCATGATCAAGCCATTGACCTGACCGTTTTCGGTTATCATAAGGGATCCACTTTTCGTCACTATTCTAAGTGACTATTCGGTCAAGAAAAGGATCATTGGTGTTTCGCAGAAAGAGTATCAAGTACACTCCAAAACGCCGAACATTTTGATTTTCAGTGAGCTCATGCGGTACCGATCTATCCAGCTTTTTCACCTTACCAATCTTCTGTAGATTGCGTGAGACTTTTGCAATACCACCATGTGCCTGAAACCTTTCTCTGACATTTTAACGTGGGTTTTGTTCAATAATTACTTTCAGTTGTTCATTGTCAAAACTGCATGACCGTTCTATACCTTCTTCATCTTCAAGGTTCCCATCACCACTACGGAATTTCTGAAACCACCTTCGTACTGTGCGGTCACTTGTGGACCCCTGCTCTGTTGATATTGGCAGCAATTTCGCAGGCATTGTGCCCAAGCTTGAACTCATGCAAGAAAAGTAAGTGAAGGTCCTTTGTTTGTCATGTTCATAATTAAGGGCGCCTATGCTTCAAGAATGTTTTCTGTGTGAAATAAGTAGAAAATTATTAAAGTTATTAAGTATGTCGAAATTCACCGAAAATATAATTAAAACACTATGATAAAATTGCGTTTCAAAACAAAACTTAGAGCGGCCATTATTTTCGGAACAACCTAATAATACACGGTTGAATTCATTCACTGCTGTACTGCTCTGACTCTGCACGTTGGTTGAGGGATTTCAATTTGAATTCTTGATGTATAAAGATGGGACTAGATGCGCATGTGTTTACTTTATGTTTTCGGTACGTATTATAGTTTCATAATTATGCATTTTCCAGCGACTCTACTGACGAGCTACGGAGGGTTAATTAATCAATTAATTAATTGATTTATTTGATCATTAATGGTGAAACTCATGTGTATAAGGTTAACTGAGATTTTTTATTCATTCAAGTGTCCTGCTCGCTTACAAGCAACGTACAATAAGTAAGAATGTTTTTTTCGGGGTTTAGGTTTTGACTGCCTTCTCTAGCATGTAAGGAGCCCACATGGTGGTCTCCACTCCGTGTATAAATACTAATACACTATTATACTATTTAATAATTTTTACCCTGTATTAATATATATATATATATATATATATATATATATATATATATATATATATATATATATATATATATATATATATATATATGTATAAAATATATGATAAATATATAAAATATAATATAAATATATGATTGGCGCATGCTATTGTAAGATTACGTTTATATCTATATATGTATATATATATATATATATGTATATATATATATATGTATATATATATATATATATATATATATATATATATATATAATATTATATATATATAGATAAATACACACATAGATATATATACATACATACATATTATATATATGTATATATATATATATATATATATATATATATGTATATATATATATATATATATATATATATATATATATATATATATATATATATATATATATATCATTGGTGCATAGTATTGTAGAATTGCGATGTTAATATGAGCGAATTTGGAAGGTCTATGTTTCCTTTCATAATTTTAATTATTTATTTAGATTTATGCAGATTATATCCATGGGTAATTAATAAAAATATAACCACGAAATAAACATTTACAGACTTAGTGTATTCCAACAGAAACACGCGTTGGAAGGAAAGCACCAACAGAAATGGTGGAAGACATGGCTAAAACGTCTAGAAGAAATGGAGCAAGTAACGTCACCATCAATCTAAAATAATATTCGTCTATAATAGAATGCTGTGATGCTTATATTGGTAAGATATACCACCGCATGGAACGTATTTTCAGCTTGTATCTTGATCAGGAACACGATTTAGTCCGTTTAACTGAAAAGTCAATGTTTTGCCGATCCACCATCAATTACTCCGCTGGTTTTGAAGATGAATAATTCTAGATTAAGTGATGATATGATTATTGTAGTTTAGAAGCCATTGGTTATTCCTAGATCGTTCGATCGTGATATGAATTATTAACTACATTCCACTGAATCAAAACTGTTTGCCAAATATTCTATCGCGGAAATGTTATCAAATTTCGGTCAGAAAACAGAATTTTTCGTAGAGCATCGGGGAACTTTTCATTATATTATCTAATTAAAATCGTCAAGGAGGACACTTGAAGTGGACAGTGACTACTTCCATATGAAAAGATAATATGAACAGCAATATTCTACTGTTCAGTTCAATTTACACTTTATGTTGTTTTATCTCCAATGTTTAACAGCTGGAATTATTGAGCTTAAATCAATATTAATATCCTCTTTATCTAATTAAGCTGGATAAGTTGTTACTAAGACCGTCGGTTGTCGAAACGACTTAATCTTACTCTTAAATTTAATGGTGTCATTTTGAGAAAACGAATAACTAAATTTTAGTACAGTTAAGCGCCTTATCTGCAGGTTAAGCTAAAACGGCCATATGTTACGGTAATTATTACTAAAGGATCTGCTAACAAAACATGCTGATTGATAGTTGACTTAGCCATTATTGTTGTAGCTCATGGAGCTTCTGACTACTGAGAATAGTGTTTTATAGCTCTGGTCAGCACCACTTCAATACAACCATAACGTGTAGGCCAGAGATCAAACGTTATGAGAAAGCAAAATGTCTTCCATTTGTATATTCTTACACTAATCCTGCTGAATACTGTCGTCAAATGGCACTTCAATCTCTCCTTATCATCTCTCAAATTAATTAGATTCGCAATAAAGATATACAACCGACTACAAGACAACCTTCGTTCTATCAGTGGTAGGATACCCAAATTTGTTACAACTATAGAATAAGGAGTAAATAAATGGATTATATTTACGCTTTTGCTCTCAAATTCGATCGATTTTCTTTACATTTTCCTTCCACTTTCAATCAAGGAGCTTGGATTGTACTAAATAGATGATAATCAAGAGAAAATCAGTTTCTTGAAGACCATCACTCTATAGTAATTTAGTCTTAACATTGCAAATTCACCAATCATCTATGAACGCTACACTGACGTTGCTGTAAATATCAGTGAGGTGTTCCTACTACAAGGTAAATACTCGAGAGGAACAGAGTGCTTTGGCCATAAGCATTAGTGTCAGTCATATAAGATACAAGCTACTAGCACTCCATTGGCTTCCTAACTCTTATATCAATTTGGAAATACGATGTTTTCATCAAGAAAATATGTTGTCTTTTATGGTTTGAAAAGTAGGTGTAAGCCAACAGTCGTGGCTCTTTACGGAGCCTCCGAGCCTGCTTTCAATAATGTCTTCAAACAGCAGAACTGACTAGAATGACTGCAAGAATCTGTTCACTTAATTCAAGGTACCCTAGAACCGGGTTAATGTGTTTGTGTTAACCTAATAAAAATAATAGCCTTTTCTTCAACAAAAATGCCCCATATTTCGAAATATAAACATTTTCATCTCCATATAATACAGGATATAAATGTTGGCTGGTTGACTAATATTTTTCCGTACCTGTTTTACATTGTATAGAGACAGTGAGAGGTAGGTGTAAGAGAGAATAAAAGAGCGATACAGAGAGAAGAAACATAGGAAGTTAAAGTCGATAGGAGAACATTGAAATTGAGAAGCATTGGTAGGGATAGTAAAGATGATAAAAGTTACGTTGTCGGTAAATGCAAAATACATGACACACGCTTACACACACACACACACACACACACACACACACACACACACACACACACACACACACACACACACACACACACACACACATACACACACATTCGCATACACACATGCATGCAGACATAACTACAGTCTAAGCAGAAGGATAAACTGGACAAGAAGTTGGTAGGAAGAAGTAGAGAAACAGTAGGTTTCCAAAGCTGCATTTGTGGAGGGTTGTGTGTGTTTGAACCAAGAGAAATATCTCGTAGTGGCCAATGTTGTGTGTATGAGTAGCATAGACAAACATAGGCATATCAAATACTATGCAACTTAAATTCTTGATTTAATAAAATGAACTCCACTTCTAGGGGAGGATTTGTAACAATTACCAAATAGCAACTAAGACCAGTTGCATATGAGAAGGGGAGCTAATCTCGAGAATGAAAAAAATCACCACTTTACAAATTTCCTTCCTTCATCTCCATGAAATATGCTTTACACTTCTCTCTCTCTCTCTCTCTCTCTCTCTCTCTCTCTCTCTCTCTCTCTCTCTCTCTCTCTTCCTATACATATCACTATCTATCTCTATATATCTTTCTTTTCATATGCCTGACTCTATCACTATACATCTATCTATTTTTACATGCCTGACTCTATCCTTCTCTTGTATCATTTCTTTTTTTTTTTTCTCTTTTGGTAGATTCGTATCTTGCGTTTAGCCTGCAAACTAATCTCTCTTTTAGACAATGGACCATCTTAGGCGAAATTTTTATACCGCCTTTGCAGCGAAAGCAGCCCGCCTGGAGAACTGATCATTCCGAAACATCACTGACCAGAATATACCAAAGAAAAGTTGTAAAGATAAGAAAAAACTTCTAAAACAGAAAATAACTTCTTGTACGGATACAATGATAAAATACATCAACAGAATAAAATAGAAATAGTTGCCAGCTCTCAAATATTGGTTTCAAATTTTGGCACAAGGCCAGCAAACTCGCGGGTGGGAATTAACCGAATACATCGAGTCCAGATAAAATAGGCTGGTACTTAATTTATCCAAAAGGATGAAAGGCAAAGTCGACATTAGCTGAATTTGAATTCAGAATGTAAGGATGGAAAAAATGCTGGGAAAGATCATTTTGCCCGGCGTGCTGGCGATCCTTCTAGCTCAGAGTCTTAGCTATCAAATAGCTAGAGCAGAACTTCACTAAATTCTCTCTTACCCACCTTTTCTCTCTGTCTCTCTCACAAGAAGAAGAAGAAGAAGAAGAAGAAGAAGAATGAATGAATGAATGAATGAATGAATGAATTAACCGGCAATAAATGCAGGTTATGCAAAACTACAAAACCAAAGCCAAGTACATAAACTATATTATTGTCGCCTATCATAGAATGTACCTTAATGTGGCAAGATGCAGCGCCCAGAATAATCTGCAACGAAGTAATATAGGGAAAACAACAACAAATAAAGATGAATGTGTTGATATCGTAATATACAACTTCCTATGATACATGACATTGTTGTCAAAACAATTTACAATACAATCGGGAAAAAAACACTACTGTTATGCCAAACACATCAAAACTAGAATGTAACCACAGCTTTAAAAATAAAGAAAATAGGTGGAACATTTCAAAAATTTTATCAGCAATCAGACGCAAATACAACAGACCTGATAAATTTCAATGTGACTCGGAACAAATTATGCACGGCTGTATGTCAGCAAATAAGTGAATGTGATGATTCATCCCAAGTTATGAAAAGAGAGAACTTCTATCATGAATTAATTAAGAACTTATAACTTTTATATCCGCGTAATAGATTTTTATTTGTATCTATTGTCATAGGTTTACTGGGCTATATATATATATAAGTTCAAAAAAGGAAAAAGACAAAAGAACAACAACAAAAAACAAAAACGTGCGGACGTGATACAGATTGTGTTACGAGACGCTCGGGAAAGGAAAGAAAGAGAATATATATATATATATATATATAATAATTTTTTTCCAGAGGATGTAGCAACCGTTACCAATATAGCATAAGAACTTACCTTAGGAGATCATTAATTAGATTCCTTAAGGGTCGTTCTCACAGTTTATATTTATATCATAAGATTTTTAAACTTTTAAATTTTCATATTCAAAAGAGACAGAGACTTCAAATTCGATATATCGATTTATTCACCACTCTATGTTAACATTTCTGTGCCAAACTTATCCAGTGACTGGTCCATTGGATTTAGACGTTTGGCACTTCTTCAGGAGTGGTTACCTTTCGAACAAAACACGAAAAAACACATACATAACTATTATTAGGTCTTTAGGACATCGTTGAAAGCTAACGATGTCCTAAAGACCTAATAATAGTTATGTATGTGTTTTTTCGTGTTTTGTTCGAAAGGTAACCACTCCTGAAGAAGTGCCAAACGTCTAAATCCAATGGACCAGTCACTGGATAAGTTTGGCACAGAAATGTTAACATAGAGTGGTGAATAAATCGATATATCGAATTTGAAGTCTCTGTCTCTTTTGAATATGAAAATTTAAAAGTTTAAAAATCTTATGATATATATATATATATATATATATATATATATATATATATATATATATATATATATATATATATATATATATATATGCATATATATATATGTATATAGAGACGTTTTTCGAGAGATAAGAAAACAAACTGACCCCCGTCCTCAAAAGCCATTTTATTAGTGACAGAGTGAAAATTTTAAAGCATTCAAGATTTTATATATTTGTGTTTCCTCGAATGATGATGTACATCCAATCACGTGCAAGTATATATCATACATGCACATAAATGATATTCGTGTACTGAAGAGATATGTACACCCATTAGAGGAAAACAAGTATGTCTTCTCATACAGCTATATGTATGCTCACCTCACTCTGGTTCAATCACTTATTCACAAATACCTGGAGCTGTCTTCACTCAACGAAAAGATTTTATCACTTCGTGACAACCTTGGGTTCTTTGAAGAACTTAAATGTCAATGAAATCTATATGTATATACGCACATTATTACGTATATACGTACACAGATAAACAAACTTACATATAGTCAGACAAACTGTCAAACAGGTCAATAATAAGATATAAAGGGAGAGAGAGAGGCGGAGAGAGAGAGGGAGAGAGAGAGAAAGAGTGAGAGAGGGACAGAGGAGATTAAGTCCTTCAATCTGAGAACAGAAAATTTACTTGAATACCTTGTAAACAAAAACCGATGTGTGTGTGTGTGTGTACGTGTGTCGGTAGTAGAAGTAGTAGTAGTAGTAGTAGTAGTAGTAGTAGTAGTAGTAGTAGTAGTAGTAGTAGTAGTAGTAGTAGTAGTAGCAGCAGCAGTAGTAGTAGTAGTAGTAGTAGTAGTAGTAGTAGTTGTTGTAGTAGCAGCAGCAGCAGCAGCAGTAGTAGTAGTAGTAGTAGTAGTAGTAGTAGTAGTAGCAGTAGCAGTAGTAGGCGCAGACAAGGCTTCGTGGCTAAGGAGTTCGCTACCCAACATCGTGTCTTTTGCTATAGCCCTGGGACTACCAAAGCCTTGTGAGTAGGGATGGTAGACGGAAACTAAAAGAAGCTTGTCATTCACACACGCACACAAGGCATATATATATATATATATATATATATATATATATATATATATATATATATTATTGGTGGTGACTAGTTTACATAGCTAATTCAGTTTCGATCCTACGCGATCATCTTCACAACAGTCAATACAGAATTATCTCAGTAAACTAGTATCCAATAAAATAATATGATATACTATCCTTTTGAAATATTGAGCACTTTATTCTATTTGTGAAAAGATTGTTCTTTGAACAAACACAAGAAGACATATAAATGTGTGTGTGTGTCTGTGCGTGTGTATATATATATATATATATATATATATATATATATATATATATATATCTTTGTATATCAGTCTGAGCGTTGTTTCTATGCGTGTATGCGTGTGCGTGTGTGAAGCAACAAATATATATATATAAAACCCATTATTGGATGCAATAAAAAACATCAATGGTTCAAAGATATGGGATAAATTAAAGGAATGACTATAATCTACGTAAAAATATTACTAAACAAGAGAGCAATGAAGTAATAATATCATTTTTACCGTGTGTCCCGCTAAATATTATCTTTAATAGCTTTTTTTTCTTTCTTTTGTAATACTCATAACATCGTTACGCCATTCATATTTAGATTTACGATGATATGAAAGGCCACAAAATTTCTCTGAAGTAAAGTGTGTATTAAAATTAAACTTTAAAGCAATGCTTTCAATATTCTGTGGAAAGCACGAGTTTTCGTTTTGCCGTAAAAAGTGTGTGAGTGGAGGATCGTGTAGTTGAGAAGATTGAATCTCCATGTGGTCGCACTAAACAGCAATTGTTCCGTCTACTCTGGTAGCTATTTCACTTCACTTATAATTTCTTTGCTTACACCATAGAAGTTACGGCTCCTTATTTTCAATTTTCCATAAAATACATGGGTTTTGAAATAGACAGTGGTGAGTGTTATAGGGCTAATTAGAGTGTCACAATTATTTTTTTCTGGCATTTATTCATCCTTCTTGCTGTGGTGTACACAATTTTTAACCTTCTCAAACATGGGCCCCTGTTTCTAACATCAACCCCCACCTCACCCCTACCCCCGCACACACTTGGCTCCTGGGTAAAAGAAATAAGTTGTTGCTTATACAGCTCAAGGGTAACGATTGCAGGCAAACTGATGGACATAATCGGCTACATGTTTTCCTACGTGTTGTTCATTACTGCTTTACTGGGAATCCGGCATAGATAATGTTTAACCTTTTCCCACTATAGCGAAACAAATCGTCTGATTGGCCTGAATTATCCTTAATGTCTTTGGGGTGTAACTGGAAGGTAGATAAACCTTATTTTCAAATAAGCAATAAAGATGGATTTGTCATCTGTCACATAGTCAACTTCAATGAATACATCATCGTTTGTAATTTGGTGTAAATTTGCTTTCGTAATATTTTGTTGATGATGATGATGATGATGATGTTGCTTAGGCCAAAGTCAGCCTTGATCTAAAATACCAATGATCCTGCATCTATCTTTCGTTTTCCTTTGTCCCAGCGCAGGGTGTCCGCCGTCATCTTATCCCATGGGCCCTTCTCGATTTTATGAAGGTAGCAAGATTTTGCTGCTATGTTTTGCAGGTCATGCAAAACAGTTGGAAGTTCCTTCGTTCGCTAGCAATAATGTTTACGTATTGTATTTTGTGTGTCGTAATATATTATTAATGTATATATTGTGTGATGGAGTGGCTAAAACAATATAATATACGATCAAATAGTTTATTGTATTTAATTATGTTTCTTTACATTCACATTTTAAATGGCGCTGTACTCGACTTCGCCTTTCATTATTATAAGATCAATAAAATATAAACCAGACAAGTACTAGTCTTATTCTAGATTTACAAACCATGGCTTTTGCATGTATATTACCATAGTATTATCATGTCTTCTGTCAAGGCGGCGAGCTAACAATCCGTTATCGCCTCGGCATTTCTTCTGACTCCTTACGTTCTGCGTTCAAATACCACCGAGATCAAATTTGCCTTTCATCCCTCTGAGGCTGATGAAATAAAGTACTAGTAAAGTACTGAGGTCGATATAATCGACTAGCTCCCTCACGCAAAATGTCAGGCCTTTTGCCTATACTAGAAAGAATTATTATAGCAGAATCATTACCACGTCGGACAAAATAATTAGCGGCATTTCCTCAGACTCATTACGTTCTGAGTTCAAACACCGCCGAGTTCAAGTTTGCCTTTCATCCCTCTGAGGTAAACTACTGCGGTTAATGTAATTTATTTTCCCTTCCACTCAAATTGTTGATCTTGTGCCAAACTTAGGAAAAATTATGTCTTCATTTACGTTCCATAGTTAACTTTGTTGAAGCTTAACACAGGAGGACATGTAGTAAAAAGTAGAGCGATGAAGAAATATATTATTCTGATTGGCATGACGTGCTTTTGTATTATACTTTTAACAAACTTAACTATGGTAGGAAAGAGAAGGCATAATCAAAATCTTTAGCATCATAAAACAATGCTATGAAGATCTATTCATTTATGCATCAAAAGAGAAATTCTTTGCTTACTCATCTACGGTACACTACGTATTTTCTTTTAATATATTTTAATTAATGTGTTATACAGTGCAGTACCGTACTGTATTTTTATTTATTAATTAATTTTTAGGCGTGAAAATGCTTATTTTACCACAGAAATAATTAAAATCTAAAAAAATATGAATACTTTTCGGCCGCGGAGAACCGCGATATATTGAGGTGTCCACGATATAAATTTACATATATAAGCCAGAAAAATCTGTGATGTACTGAGGGCGCCATAGGTGAACCACGATATGGCGAGTGATTACTGTAGCTACAATCATCTCGGTTGAAGAACCGCATCAGCTTTCTGCTAGTGAAATATTCACTTTCTGCAGGTATTACATACCAGTTGTTTTATTCGATGATGGGTGAGAAGGGCGAAATGTGTCTATATGTATTCGCGACTACATAGGCACCTTAAACAATTAACGAAAGCGTGGTACATTTTGGCATATATATATACGGATAAAGTCGTTATTTGAAATAGTGATCAAATCAAGTGGTAACAGGGGAAGAAAAAACCTTATAGTTTAGAATAATTATTAAAATCATAAATAAGGGTATCTAAGAGATACCACCATACTTTAAATAGCATTGAAAACCTGATTCTAAAATTAGATCAAGTATTCAATACAGCACAAGGTGAAAAGACAAATAGACAAATAAAACCAGTAAAAATTAGATAATTTCAAATCCTGGGTTTCTAGCTCTGTATAAACCATACTCTGCCGTCGTCAATGAAATATACTATTAATTATACATAATTACATTTATATACACATAAACACACGAATACTCACATATATGCACGTGTATATACATATATATGCACTATATACAGCGACCAGTTCAGTTGTCCATCCAGACACCATCTGCCAGAAACCCTGGGTCTGAAATTGTCCAATTTTTACTGGTTTTATTTGTCTGTTTGTCTTTTCACCTTGTGCAGTATTGAATACTTGATGTGGTTTTAGAGTCAGGTTTTGACGGCTATTTCAAGCATGGGAGGTATCTCTTAAATACCCTTATTTATATTATACACACACACACAAACACACACACACATATATATATGTGTGTGTGTGTGTGTGTGTGTGTTTATATTGTGTATATACATACACATGTTAATGGGTGGGTGAGTGCATGTATGTATATCTATGTATATATACATATATATATATATATATATATATATATATATATATATATATATATATATATGTATGTGTATGTATATATACATATATATATATATATATATATATATATATATATATGTATGTGTATGTATAAATGTGGACGTATGAGTGTGTGTATATATATATATATATATATATATATATATATATATATATATGTGTGTGTGTGTGTGTGTGTGTGTGTGTGTGTGTATACATATGTATATACAGGTGCACATGTGTATGTCTGTGTATATACATATATATATGTATATGTGTGTGTGTGTATCAGTATGCATGTATATGTGTGTGTTTGTGTATGTGTATTTATGTATGCATGTACGCTCTTACACATTGATTGATATGTGTTGTCCAACCCACTACCCAGCAGCGTCCAATTCTCTAACGGTTTTTTTCAAATGAATCAAGTCATAACCTTATCCATCTATTGTTTTCATAATCGGTCATAATGTCTTACGTTTAAGATGATTCCCATGCTTTCCCTGATGAGAAGGTTACAATTTTAATATCAAAGATCCCTATGGATCACACAGGTTGTAATCCTTTGAAACATATGTAGGAATAAAGTATGCAATTATAACATGCGTTTTCTCCAATCCTTAAATTCTTAAATATACTCAAATACCCAAAATTTCAAGGAGTTCCTGCCTTAAAAACAGGAACTAAACCACAGTTATTTTGTGTTCTTTGCTACATTGGTTTCTATTAACCCATTTATTCTATCAGAAGAATTTTTATTCATTAAGATAGAAGAAATACACATAATTATATATATATGTATATATATATATATACGCGCGTGTGTGTGTGTGTTCATGTGTGTGTGTGTGCGTGTGTGTGTGCGTGTGTGTGTGTGCGAGTGTGTCTGTGAGTATGTGAGCGTGTGTTTGTCTGTGGTGAAATATTTTCGTTTTTGTCTTAGTATTGTGGTCGAAGGACTGTATTAAATGTGTTTCTTCTTTCAAAAACTCAATCAAAAACTCAATCACCGTATGAAATGTTAAATGGCTTCTACCAGTAATTAGATATTTAAATCAAAATCCTTTCATAGACTTTTCTCCGACCAACTGAAATTCACGTCTTCCATACACGCGAAAGTATCTATAAAAATGCTGATGAAGTTTCGAGACTCTCCCAAGGTCGCGAGCTGGTACAATCTTTAGCGAGTCGGACAAAATGCTTAGCAGCATTTCTCCGGCTCTTTACGTTCTGGGTTCAAATTCCACCGAGGTTGATTTTGTTTTCACCCTTCCATCGATTACTGGAAGATGTAATCGACACTTCATTTCTCTTAAAATTGCTGATCTTGCGCCAAAGTTTGGAACAGTTATGTCAAGTTATATCTGTTCATGCTTAGTGAATATCCTTTAATGTTATATGAACTGCGTAATTATGTACAAGGCGTTCAAATCATGTTGTGGTTAACTTTACTTTTCATTCTTTCCAAGATAGAATGATAAATAAATTTCCAGAGTTGTTTCTCTCTTCTTCTTCTTCTTCCGTTCTCTCTCTCTCTCACTATCTATCTCCCCTCTCTTTCTCTATCTTGCTCTCTTTTTCTCTCTCACCCTCTCTCTCTTTTTCACTCTCTCATAATTAGTTATGATGCACTGTGAGAACCAATTCCAGTGTCGACTTCCTGTAAGAAATAAGAGGGAGTTCATTGTTTTAGCGTTTGGGTTCTGCCACAAGGCCCAATCCCTGTTGCAGTGTGATGACTTGTGTGTCTCTAGGATCCTGAAACTATGCCAGTGAAGTGAAAGCTCTTGGTGGAGCTTCCCATGGAGGACAAATCAAAGGATAGAGGCCAGACTAATATGGATCACCTCTTTCCAGGGGTAAAAATGAGTTTGCATAGGCTTATCACCCATTAGAGGAGCATAGGTGAGCATAAGTGCAGGAACGAAATTTGCTTACCCAGCTTTTTAGTACAAACCCAACTTTTCAGGAGGATGTTCAAAGCGTTTTCATTGCCCATCCCACAAAAATTGTAGAGGTGCGCTTGCACCTTCTGCACGCCCTGTTCCCCACCTTATGTCGATGACAATTCAACACCAACAAGACCTGGGAGAGAAGGCCTTCCCTATAAAACGGGAAGAATGGTTCAGATAGTGCAGGGATCCAACAGAAAAGACAGCCCTAAGGACAGAACAGTGAAGAAAATTTGTCGATAGTTAATGCTCCATAGAGAGAAAAGTGTTTGACGTGCAAGTGAGTGAGCACTCAACAGACACGCGTACCCTTAACATAGTTCTCAAGGAGATTCAGCATGACACGAGATGTGACAAAGCCGGCCCTTTGACATACAGATATTACTCACTTCTGCCACCTGAGTGGGCTAAAGCAACGTGAAATAAAGTGTCTTGCACAAGGACAAAACACGTTGCCGGGAATCGAACTCACAATCTTATCATCGTGAGCCGAATACCCTATCCACTAAGTTACGCGCCTTGACAGTGAAGGGTTTATATAATGTAATCCATCGAGGGCTTTAGAAACCTATTCGCACCGGGCATGTTACCAAAACCTTCCAGCGAACCAAGGAATATGATGAGCGTGGAAAGATCGATAAGCTGTATGGCACAGAGCGGTTAAAAATGAATTATGTAATATATTCAATATTGACGCTAATGTGTAAAATATAGCACGAAGGAGCAAGAATAAAAATGTGGGAATATAAAGGGAAATGCCTAAAAATATGGATAAGAATTAGAAATGGAATATTTGTAGCCGTATTTACATGAGGTGTGAAATATGAAATAAAATATATATTTAATAAAGGAACCAAAAATTTCGTATGTTTCTATATATATGTGCGCGTAGGACTATGCATATTTAGGTAATGTGGCAAATTTAAAAACTGAGAGAGATTGAATAAATTTAAGTAAAAATAAATTAGAAATTTTTGCGTTTTGAGACTTTGGTATGTATCAGTATATATATAAGAGTGTATGTATACTTGCATATCTATAAATATATAAATATACAAGTGTATGTTTATGTTTATATGTGTGTATAAATATAACTGCATTTAAATATATAAATAGGTATATGTGTGCGTATGCGTGAGTTTATGTCTCTTTTTATATGTGTATATGTATGTATATATATATATATATATATGTATAAATGTATGTATGTTATCAATCAGTTTCATTTCTGTATTTCTTGTCCATAGAGAAAGAGCCGGACTCTAACATAGATTCAAGGCTCCTTCATTGGAACTTTTATCAACATCATCTAGGTATTTGTGCATATGTGTGTGTGTGCAGTATTTGGTGTTAGTGTATGCGCAGATTTGTATGTTTGTTTTATGGATGCGTTTTTATGTCTAGATGCATGCATATGTATTTATGTGCTAAATTTTTGGAAAGTTTTACATATCTTTACAGTTTCATTGATGGCTTGAATCTGTAGTCTTCTAATCAGCCTTTTTCTTTCAGGTTTTGAGAACCCTAATTTTTCCAGGTTTTTGTTAAGGCAGTTTGTTACATATCCCAATGCCCCAACAATCACGGGTATGAATCTGAACTTGTAGTCTGGGTGGAGTATCTGCAAATTTCTCAGTAGCTCGGCGTAGTTGTTCTCTTTTTCTCTAATCTTTAGTGGGATGTTGACATCCGCAGGACAGCTGATTTCTACTACTGTACAGAGTTTCTCTTCTCTGTCCCAGATTACAATATCCGGTCTATTATGTCTGCACTTTATTGAGGTTTTTATTGGGATATTCCACCAATACTCTTTCATATTGTGAGTGGCAATGGCCTCTACCTCGTATGTATGTATGTATGTATGTATGTATGTATGTATGCATGCATGTATGTATGCGCGTGCATGTGCCTGTTTATGTGTGTTTCTTTCCTAAGTATTGTATTTCTGTATCCGCTACCTACATTTATAGTTATATTTTCGATCAGTTTGAAAGAATAGTTTACTTTTTACATTTTAATATCAACACTATCATTAAATTAATGTTTTTTTCTAAATTCCTCTATAGATCTAAAGAGTTTGCTACCTTAACAGATTCAAAATGGTGTATGAATAGTGTATATGCCATTCAGGTAATTGCATATACGCTACAACCACCTAGTGTTTCTCACAAAACCACCACATTTTACGTAAAACTGTCTATTTGCAATTTGATATTGGGTTAAATATCTTCTAGGTATGATAGGTTACAGACATTTTCTAGCTATTCAATAACAAGTCTATATAGATTGAGGTTGTTAACCGAGTCTATACAGAGAAGTTCGTAAGCCAAAGGAAAAAGATTAATCAAGAAACTATTGATATACGAACACTCACACATACATAAAACGCACATCAAAAATAGGAAAGAATATATGTATAAATATAAATTAATAAAAGCAGCGGTTTGCAACGTAATACCCTAAAGGAAAATTATAGTCGTCTGCTAAACTTGACTATGAGTGTAAATAACACCTACATTGCTAGAAATAGGGGCTAAATGGTCCAATTCTGTTAAAAAGCGCATAACATATTCTCTGATAGGGTCTACAATCGCTTCGAACACAGAAACGAGAATTCCTTAGACTGACCGGCCAGTTCCGGCAATTTCCGTTGCTATCTTCAGTAAGGCCAGCTCGTTCGTTGATTCTGGTTAGCTCGTCTATCAGAGTATATATATTCACCATGAAAAGGTATGGATTGTTTAGCAGGTCGCTAAAGTGTATACAAAGTATTAATAAAAACAGCTGTTTGCGACGTCATACCGTAAAGAAAAATTATAGTCATCAATATGGGTGTTCGGGGTGATTGCAGCCCCTATCAGAGTATATGTTATGTGCATTTTAGCTCCTATTTCTAGCAGGGTAGGCGTTATTCACACATTTAGTCAAGTTTAGTTGACGACTATTGTATATATATATATATATATATATATATATATATATATATATATATATATATATATATACAATGAGATAATGAGTCAATTAATATATCATGATATATTAAATACATTATTATATAGCTGGCTATATCAATTATAACCAAAGACACAACATTCATAGATAAGGATGCAGAACAGCATCTGCAGTTACTAGAAATAAGAGCTAAAATATATAACTCGAATAGCCACACAAAATCAACAACCTCAGGTTAATCATTGTCATTTTGTGTGGTTATTCGATGTTGTGGATTGCAGCTCGCAGTCCCTGTATACCTCATGAGTTTGGTGGATTTTGTGTGACAATTCAAGATATATTTTTAGCTCTTATTTCTAACAATTACATGTGTTATTTTGCACCCTTATTTATGTATGTATGTATATATATATATATATATATATATATATATATATATATATATACGTATTAACAGAGTATATAGATGATACAGACACTCCCCAT
Source organism: Octopus bimaculoides (assembly GCF_046866305.1). Classification (NCBI taxonomy): domain Eukaryota; kingdom Metazoa; phylum Mollusca; class Cephalopoda; order Octopoda; family Octopodidae; genus Octopus; species Octopus bimaculoides. Next base: position 125,492,691 of record NC_142928.1, read on the forward strand.
ACACACATGCACTTACAAAAGACTCAGACACATTGAAAGACACGCATGCGTAGACACATACAATAGGAATACAAAATACAAAATGGCTGATATTTAGCAAGGTGAGACACACATAAGAAGGAAGGAAACAAAGGACCACTGATGAGGTCACAGAAGTGTGACGAAAGAACTCTGGCCGAAATAAGATTAAGATTAAGGTAATATAAAGCTGAAGCAAATTAACACCAAATATACAGTGCGTGTGTTTTTATTGGCTAAACTGGCAATATGACCATCCCCAAGTACAACAACATATATATATATATATATATATATATATATATATATATATATATATATATATATATATATATATGTACTCTTTCCTATTTTTGATTATTTGAAATATTTCAGTAAGGAAAAAGTTGCTTTCTAACAAGAATGCAAAACTCCATTTTAGGAATATAGGTATCAAAAACAAATTCTCAGTTTGAACTTGAGAAAAGTTTCACAAAATTTTTACTGTTTCGCTCGTAGATTGTATTAATAATGCTCGAGTTAGCCGGTTATTTCTTTTTCTGAAAACTCCAGGTTAACCAGATTATTACTTCGAGATTTACTCACAAAACGAACTACATTAATTATTGGTACAAATGTGAATTTATAATCTGGAGGTTTCGAGACTGTTGTCCATTGTTATCCTGTTTCTCTACAGTTTTTGGAAGAGACGTTTTCATCAGCAAGGCAGCTGACTCTTATGACGGTGCATACGTTTTTTTTTTCCTTTTTTTGCCTATTCAAAATAACAGCATCGACTTCTTATGCGTGTAGAAATTTTAATGGGAATGCTTCACCAATATTCCTTGTGTTCATGTTTATGTATCTATTCAATAATGGCGCGGTGGGGTCTCTATATTAATCTCAGGAAAGTCTTTTGGATGGCATTGTATATTACTTTAGTGTCGCACTAAGAAGTAGTGCCATAATGACATCTTTGAGCAACTGCTAATCACATGTGACCTCTTCCAATCTAGTGGAACATAATCTACATTATATAGAGAGGAAAAGAGATGGGGAGAAAAGGAGACATAAGGAAAACATAAAGATTGAAGATGCACTATCAATGATTTAGTTAGCTTACACTTGTTTCGAAAAGTTTGGCACAGCTCAAAGCGCTGCACATTGCAGCATAAATTTTAATAGATCCTTCATTTCACAGGCTAAATTGCCATAGATACAAAGCATGTAACCGCCATACTATTGTTTTCAAAGCCAGAATGCTTCTACTAAATTTTGTATTCAGTTAAATAATGTGGAGGAGGTTTACAAGCAATAAATTCTAGACCACTGTCTCCATTTTATTGTCCATTGCTCCTGTCACAAGCATAAGGAAATATCTTTCTCATTCATTTTAGTTTAATGACTGCTTGTTGTTGTATGTATCCCACTAAGATAGAATTGTAACTCAGTCTATGATGTTGTTAAGTGCAACTTAATTAATAGTAGAGGACAGAATGAATTTACTAGAACTATAAAAGAAAATCAGTATCTACTACGAAAAATATGCTTTTGACTGTTGGAGGAATTCATATTGAGTAAAATTATATTACATAAAATATATAAATAAATAAAACATGCCATATGCAGGCACTTTTACATGCACGCACGCACACACACACAGACACACACACACATACACACACACACATACACACATACACACGCGCGCGCACAAATACACACAAACACAAACAAACACGTACGCATGCACACATGCAAGTATGCACACACTAGTGTGCGCATGTGTGCGTTTCGGGTTGGATCCTTCTTCTGGTTGGCTTTAAACTAGCTCAGCATGACAATTATTTCTTTTTAATAGTATCTATATGACCATACTCAGACAGTTACTGAGAAGTATTGTATTGATGCATGGTTCTACGCTTGCAACAAGATGAACTGAAACGTATGGAAAATATGCCATGAGAATTTATACTTAATCTGATGGGTTATTAGCTGTGTGTTCTTGCGTAGTTGTAAGCTGTTGTGTTTCAAAAGTGTTCGCTTGTTGTATAGAATGATTGTGACTTAATGCTACTGAAATAGCCTAGATTGTCATAATCCCATTGAAGAATGTTTTCGAAGTACCTGATAATAGAAGCTATGCAAATATGGTGAGTGGAATACCTGGGTAGCGTTTGGATGACGTCTCTGCGTGGAAGGATGACTGAATGAAGATGTCATTTTTGTAGCAGTTATTAGCGTACACAAAATACAATCTAATAAGCCACACTATCTGTTACAGTCACAGTCTTTTATTATTTTCGATTCACTTATTCTAACACTTATCTGTATACTCAGCTGGGGACGCGTTGAGCTTCTCGTGTCACATAAAATCTACCCTATCATAATCTGTATCAGTTTGTTGTCTTGAAACCAATTACGAAGTTACTAAATGACTTATACACGAGAAGTTATCTAATTTACGGTATTTAACACTCAGTGTCAGAATCTTTCTTTCAACTTTTAGACTTCATTAACTGATTTAAATTTCTAGCCTGAAAACTTTATGACAATATGATTATCAATGATAAAGACTTTTAGGAAATAATGTAAGAGTTACATAAAACTAAAGCGATTATCAGAAGTTTCTGTGAGATTTTCCACATCAAATTTAGATTTGAGTTTCTATTCTACGTAAGCTGTGTGATATATATTATTCAACGGAGAATAAGATTGTTGCATATCATCAGAGTTAGAGACTCTAAATTCCAGGTTTTAACTAAAGTTAATTGACGTAAATTTAGACATTGGTATTCAGCAAATTTGCAAGTCATTAAAAATGTTTCTTTTCAAGTTACATACGTCATTGCCGGGTATTTTGATTAAATCTGCAACGTCAGCACCATTTTAGTAAATTAGTTTATCCATGAATTACACTCATCGAAGTTTTCTGATCTGACAACCACGGGGAATCTGCAACATCAGTCTTTTCTTAACTCTGCTACTGCTACATCAAAGACGAGCAAAATGAAGCAGGTAATGATGGATTTGATTGTCTTAGACTCATAGAAGACAGGAAAGATTTTAAAAGTGGCTTGACTATGGATATTACTGTTATTCTTATGTATATGGATAGTGTATTAATGTATTAGAAATAAATAGTGTTCGTAAAATACCAATGAATTATAATGCATGATTTCAATGTGAGCCTATGTCTGTGTTGATTTGTTGTTCAGTGTGTAACTTGAGAAACCACTTGGTTAAGAGCAGGCAACACAAAAATAGAGTCTAGAGATAGATAATTCATTTAAGATTGTCAATCTGGATTGTAGTCATTCTACAACCTGAAAATTCATTCATTTTTCACGGTTTAATCTGTTACAACGGATATATCTTATAGTGGCCACTCGACATAGCGAACAAGTTTCCCATGTAAAAAGAAATGACACATAGAATACTGTGGTGCCAAATTCCTCTTGACTAAAGAGAGGTATAATGTTGACTGGAAATATTTCGATTTATGTCTGCTTGGTCATGCTACATCTAGGACTAAATCACAATAATAATTACAGCAACAAGTAGTTTTATTCTTCTTTACTTCCTCCGCCTTTGTTCATTCCACAAAATTCACACGACAATCAGACTTGTTATCCAGGATTCCGGTATGCCATATCTCATGGAAATTCCTGCAGTCAAGATTGAGATCCATTTAACACATTCAAGTTTGTTGCTAATTGTGTAGAGAGAATATGCTGTCAGGAGAATCTTCCTGTGTATTCAAGGGAATCTGTATAATATTGGTAACCAATGGTGACTAATAAGCGTGAAATAAACGCTATACTGGCACACCGTCAACAAAGAAGCCTCAGTCTGGTCGGTCAACCTACAAGAAATAGTAGTTAAATTTCCCTTTACTATCTTTAAAGAGATGATATTTAACATTTCATTGAATAATGTAGTATTACATATCTGATACCTATAAAAAAAATAAGAAAAAGAAAAAAGATACGACTGTCATGGTTGAAACACTTTATCTTTGAGCTCTTTCATCACCGTTGACCAGGGGTAAGAACGCATCACTAAATTATGCTTAAAAGACTTCTCATACCAGTGGTCAATGCAGACGAATTGAGTAATCAAAGTAAACTAAGAACTATTTCATCAGGAAGTAGTTGAATCAAACATACCTTCCATAGAATATCTTTCGTTCATATATGAGCTGGCACGTATCCATGCATTGGAGTATATTCCGAGTAAGTTATAAGTTGGTCAATCAAATATGTGTAACTTTTATCTGCTATTCTTTAATACAATGATATTTTTCAATCTCTTCTTTTGTTTCTTCCTACTACCAGCGTAACACGTGGTACTTTTCAGAAATTGCAACATTCAAATGATTATTGTTCTGTTCTTGCACCTTCCATCTATAGTTTTTGCCTCTTCCATTCCGCGTTATAATGAAATCTAATTTTTAATCACTAAATTAACTGAACCACTTACTATTGACATTAATCCTGTCATTCAATAACAAAGAATAATTGAAGTACGCGCAACTGTTCTTGTTTAGACCCAGTCATAACTATTCTTTCTTTTTTCAGGCGTAATATTTATATATCTAGTACAACAATTTTTGTCTCATTCTTTGTTGTGTTTAACCTTAGCTCAGACCTGATTCAGTAGGTTGCGTTCAATGTTATTCCTGTAGTAATTAATCTGTCTTTTATTCAGGCATTGTATCTAATACGTCATGGTCGAATCTTTCCTTCCATTTTTGATACAATTGTAAGTGTTTTGAAGGAGATTCACTCGACTATTTCTAGCAAGTCAGCCGATAACATAAAATTTCTTTCGCTGGTTCGTGATTCTTCATGGTTTGACTACGCTCAGTTTTATAAGGCAATGTACAAGTAGACCTTCGTAACTAAGATTATGTCAACTAAATTTAGTTACAGATAGCTGATTCTGTTCCATCAAAACCTCGGCGCAGTTTGTTCAACCAATTCATTTAGACATACTGACTCGATTCCATTATGAAAGGAATTACGTAAGCACAGCACTTACTAACAAAGATATCTCAGCGCAAGTGAGCTGTGTAGAAGCTTTGCTTTCGTTACGAATTATGGTAGGAGTTCTGACACAATATCCATGTTTCAACTCTACCATCGCTGCTTCAGGCAACACACTGGTGAGATGGCTGAATGGATAAGGTAGGATCGAGCAATCTATTCATAAATTCTAACTTCAAATTTGCTCCTATTGTTGTTGCTGCTGTTGTTGCGGTTGTTTTTATTCTTGTTGTTTTTGGACAAAGCAATTTTTCTATATTACGTCAGTCCATCTTGCTATTGGAAAGAAAGGTTTTTTCAAAATAGGGTTATTACCTGATGTAAATCATTGTCTTATTCCGTGGGAGATACATTTTTCATTTGCTTTAAGTCATGAAACGGAAGCTAACCACCAACACATAAAATCTCATGGGATCCGTTTAAACTTTTGTGCTATGCACACATTAACTTGTTATGAATGTCGCAATGTGTTTGTTCTATCTTTTATATTTATGAGCAGACGGCCTCTCCGATTTGTATTTATTATGATTTTAGTCTCTAAGTAGCTGAAATTTCTGATAATAATGACAATATTCATCAAATTGTTGGGAATCTCACAGAGTAAACATTCAAAGCTGTGGTAATTAAATTATGGGAACAGTGCAAAGGTATAGCTTTATTTCATTTTATTTTGTTCAAGGAAAAAAGATAATAAATGAAGTTTATCATTGCACACTCCAGATAAGATTGATTAAGACATGAGATGAAAAATTTTTTAAAACATTAATAATGTGAGTTAAATAAAATTTAATATGATACCTCGAAAGAATATTGACAGCTGTTAGACATACAAATATAAACATGTCATTTATAATATCACAAATTACGGTTTCGTTGAAATCATTTTATAGTGTTTGACAAGAGTAAATGTTTTCTTTAGTTCTTCCATGAATTATTCTGAAGGAAACTAATTTACACTATGAGGAGTTTCATTCATATTTTTATTGCAGCTCACTTTCGTGACATATTTCTCAAAAATACTTCACGCATTTCTTCTTTTTTCTTTGTTGCCCACATTATACTTTTCATTGATTTCAACATTGATTACAGTTAAGGCAATATTAGAAGTAGAAATAAATCTGTTACTGTTTCTCACTAGTATGCAGTTACCCGTAGGCAGATGAAATAAGCAATGTCAATCTCAATGCGATAAGGGACAAAACTAGTTGCAGAGAGGAAATAGGTACACTAATGCAGACTTTCTGCCACATCTCGTACTCGCATTTATATCCAATTATTATTGATTTATTACTTACAAGTGGTGTAACAAAAATAGTAGTGCTTCATCAAATATTTTTTAGTTATTAATTACGTTGCTTTTACATTCTAAGTTCAAATTGCATTGCAGTTGACTGTGCCCTCCATCCTTCCAGCGTCGGTGGAATACACTCCAAGTCCGTTAAAGGATAGATTAAACTACATCTGTAACTAAAAACTTTGTGGCTTTGTGACGAAGTGAGAAATTATTACTTTCTTATATAATGCAAACTCGAATTGGTTTCGATTTCTTGTTGATCCAATTCATTTCCTTCTTTAAAATTGATAAGTTTAACAACTCCAATGTTTTTATATTTCGCATTAAAAATAGTTGGGAACTTTTTGCCCTATGTGATTTAACTGTAGTTAAAAGAGGGTTACGAACGAGAATGAACAAATCCAATTTGCAATAAATATGTTGGAAGCGAATTAAAAGGGCGGTAACATGACAAAACTAATATGAATGAATTTCACATTATATACATTAATACTGTGTAACCATGAAGTTACGGGTCTCGATTGAAATGAATTCATATGACGTCAGATGTTTACAACAATCCAAAGGGCTTAAATATTTTAGCCTGCCGTTCGTTTGTTTTTTTTTTTCACTTATAAATCCGATGCTTTCTGTTTTATTAATTACATTCTTTAATACGATGTTTGTTCTTCGTTAGTAACTGTTATTTCCTATTTGCTAACTCCTAGAGCGTATGAAAAATGGCTAATATTTCCTTCAAACTTCACTTTTGTTATATTTATTCAATCCCCAAAGAATCATTCTAGACAGTTCCATTTAATAAGTAAATAATAATAATTTCTCACTTCGCCAGAAAGCTACAAAATTTTTAGTAACAGATGTAGTTTAATCTATCCTCTAACGGACTTGAAGTGAAATAATGCTTACTGACCAAAAACAAAAAGAAAGGAAAATTATGTTACACAGTGTTATTAACACTAAGGAAAAATGAGGAAAAACTTGTGAAAGCATTTTACCACTTCTTCAAAAATCGCATTAATATTTACAAGACTTGTTGACTGAATCAAAACTTGTATATACAGGACGTGATTGGCTAAATCGATAAAACACAGGTTAACTAGGCAAGGCCTTAGCAACTCATATCATCCATTACTGAAGCCTCACCTCAGTAATTCAACATACAACTCGTAACACAGTCTGGCACTGTAGGTTATATCCAGAGCCAAGACAAAACTTTCAACGGTCATAAGTGCGCATTGATCCTACGCATAGCGCTAAATTTACTTTAAGAACATGCTTTCTTCCTCAACTATGCAAATGAGGACTTCTTTCATTGCCCACTAAGCTTCCATGCCATCTAAGCACAATCCATATGCAATTTAGACACCTCAACCGATATATGTATTGAATCCAGGAACAGAGATCTCGGAAACAACTCCTAATGAGATCACCCTAATTTTGTATTTTTCAACTGTACAAATACACATGCATTATACATATGAAGAAAACATCACATTTTATCCACTAAACATAAACAGAGCACAGCTAAAACTATGAAAGTTGCTAAAACTGCTTGGCCTCATCGTCCCTAAGAAACTCTCCTGGGGACCGCACATCCTCAACGTAAATTACGATTGCATCATCTTCTTTATTAGAGGCTTATCTTCCTTATTAGAGGCTTATCTTCCTTATTAGAGGTAGATCGTTCTTCACCCCAGGCACAACAAATATTGACTTCAAATTTTAGCACAAGGCCAGCAATTTCGGGAGAGGGGATAAGTTGATTACATCGACCCCAGCACTCAACTGGTATATATTTAATCAACTCCGAAAAAATAAAAGGCAAAATCGACCTCGGCGGAATTTGAACTCAGATCGTATAGACGGATGAAATGCCGATAAGCATTTTATCCGCGGCATGCAAATGATTCTGCCAGCTGATTCCCTTCCCACAACAAATATTGACATTCTACAAAGCTCAGCTTCTACAACAGTGGTAGTGGTGCTGTGGTTAGAAACACACGTATTCAATACAGTATAGAAAGAAGCGCCATGCAACTAATTGGCAAGAAGTTATTCACAACACACTCGAACGTTTAACGCACAAGTGTGCCGCCTCTCTCTCTATCTATCTATCTATCTATCTATCTCTCTATCTCTCTCTCTCTTTCTCTCTCTCTATCTCTCTCTTTCTCTCTCTCTCTCTGGCTTTTGTACTATAACTGCAATGGCCTCGGCTCTTCGGAGATTGTGGCTCTTATACTACCTCCACTCAGACACTTTCGACAAATTTATTTCTGTCTTCTCTAGGGCGAGGAACACTTCCTCCATTTAACACTATTGTAATCGTCTTAGCTTTCATCTGCTGGAAACATCAAACGAAGGAAAGATGTGCTACTTTTCTACTTTATGACGAAAATTGACAGAAACGAGGAAACTTCTACGTGTTCACTCTACCTGCTAGAAATAGCAGTCAGATCTCCTTCGTAGCACACTCCATCTGTTTAAGAGAAAATGGTCACATCACTAGTTACTCCAAGTAAAAGTAAAAGTTTATACACTCACTTCCTTTTATCTTCTCAACAGCGTTTGTATTTATGGCGGAAATATAATTTTAGAGAAGACATGAAGTCGTGATAACACTGTGCTGCATACGAAAATATTCCATGATCTAACAATCAAACACATTACTAGTGATATGGTGATGTATTTACTCAAATATTTTAAAAGAAAATGGGAAAACAGTAATTTGTTTTTTATACCATTTAATAAATGAAATTATTACTGACAGTCTGCAAATGACTCCAGCACCTTATATTGAAATAAAGTTTATATAAAGTTTAAAAGAAAATATTTTGCAATACGAGGGTGTTAAAAATAACAGCTCTAAAATATTTATTTATTTCTATTTTACTTTAGATTCCATTTCAATAATATAATATTCCCCGTATTATAGTCATATTCAATCAGTTTCGCTTGTGTGTATAAGCATCTCTATCTATCCATCTATGCATCTATCTACTCATTTATCCATCTATTCGCCTACCTATCAGTCAGTCACTGTCTAGCTATCTATCTCAGAAAGAGATATTTTTGGAATCCTTCTGTCGATGCTCTAGGGATAATTACATTACATGTAATATTGTCTGTTGTAGTGTTCTATGTAAACGAGCTGACTTAAATTATTATATTCTTCACTGGTCACGAACTTCAAAGAAATTTACATCAATACAGCCAAAAATATACCTGAACTACTGTGACTCAGATATGACTCCAAGTATAGTCTGTTGTGTCATTCGAGCATAATATTAACACATCAGATGATGTTTGAAACAACAGTAACTTTTCTCATGTCTGCCTTGTTCAACTTCAGAACTTACCGTATCAAAGGACTTGCATTTAGTATTCTTTTAGCCCATTTTCTGAATAATAATTCGACTAGGAAATAAGTGACGCAAACATGCACTAACCGATGTATATATGTTTATATGAACTTTTTGTAGACATGATCAAGAAAAAGTAAATTCAGACGAATTAACTTTGATGCATATAACTAGTGTACTACCTATAAAATTATATTAATATATGAGACGATTTCCAACTCACATGACGGTACTCATGTCTGTTTATAGTGATAAGTGAAATATGTAGTACGTAATATGAGACACAGTGAGGGTGACAGAAAAACAAATGAACTTTGTTTTGTATAACGTTCTCGAATACATTTTTGGTCAGTCCAAAGTTAGTGTTTGTGGTACCATCTATGTTTGAGGTGTTGGCCAGTAACTAATTCTATTTCAAAGCACTTTTTATTCAAAGGACAGTTGTTGGAGGATTTGAAGTTACATGATCAGTTCGGGAACCTGAAGTTAAATGATTGGTTCGGTGTGTGCCTAACAATATTTTTCTTATTATGTTTGAATATCCTCAAATTCCCTAATATATATAATAGGGAAAATATTAATTCGCCACTCCATTCATTCGGAACTACTACCACAAGGTATTTTACCTGGCACTTTAATGACTGTACTATTTCGTCACCTTCGACTAGGATACACTCTGAAAAGTGAAGGCTGAGAATATGAAAGTGATTAGTCACGTGAAAATAAATTTGAAAAATTTATTTTTTGTTTGTTATTTTATATCATTGCAACGTTGGACGTGGTGAATATCACGGACAGATAAAATAGAAGGATGACCTGAACGATGTTTATTGCTTAGTGGTCTAGTAGCTTCGTAATTCTTAATTACTTTGGCAACTGTGTTTACGCTAATATGAGCAAATTAAAAATAATTTTTCTCAAATCTTCAGACAATTTTTTCCCTTTTGATGCCATTTTAATCACAATGAAGAAGATTTTCACCACGGGACAAAAATCAGAATCCCTGCAGATGCATTGTTATGATGACCAGCGGAAAAATGCCAGGAGAAATGATTTATTAAAATTGATATTATCAGCAATATCTAAACTTTGTAAAAGAAAATGTGGATAAAATATTGAATATAGCAAATTTCCTTTAGGGTGTACATATTTTTATAACGTTTGAAAACTAATATTTCGCTCTTATCTTTCAAAACGCTTTATTGTTTTGTGTATAATATATTTTATTGAGTGTATATATCCTACAATATTATCAGAGTAATGGCAATTTTATTGAAATATTTTAGGGGTGTACATACTTCTGTAAGATACTGTATATATGTATACATGCAAAACGAAAGAAAGCAAAAAGTGGAAACTTTCAGATGATGAATTATGAATTTATATGTCTAAATATATATACATATGAATAACTTCAACTTATACAGAGTATAAACGACAGAGAATTTTAAAGAAGTGGAAGAATACCTTTTCCCACCCATTTAAGTATCTCTGCCGTTTGTACTTTGTGTAAGTTGGACCTAGTAATATAAATATCTCTATATTTAGGCATAAAGATTCATCATGTGACAGTGTCTCCCTTTGGCTTTCTCTCGGTTTGCATGCATACATGTATACATATTTTATATTTGATGTAGTTAATATATTCGATATGTTTGATGTGTCTAATTTGTTTATCCCCATAATTGCTTGTGTGTGTGTGTGTGTGTGTGTGTGTGTGTGCGTGTACACTATCCAACAATAACCAGTCTTCTTTCGATCTCGTAGCTGCCTTGCCACTCACATCATGGGCTGGTGAAAGCTAAGACATTTTCCGGCTGTTAAATGTAGTAAATTGCAAGTTGAAGTTTAAAACTAGTAATATATACATATATACATAGCATTGCGTGTATACACACTCACACAAACACACACACACACACACGCACACATATATATATATCTATACATATGCGTGTGGGGGGGGGGTGTACCGGGTGCGTAAGGTATTTGGGGACATACCTTTTTTGGGTTATTGCTACTTTTTTGCCAACTCTATTATAACCTTTGTTTCAGAAAATAATAATGGTAGATTCTCAGCTTACTCAAGAAATAAAAAGACTTGCTATTATTGCGGTTATAAAGGCTCAGCATAGCGATTTAGAAATATCTCGATTTTTAAAAGTTGCCAGATCTTTCGTCTTCAAAGTTTGTAAGGAGCTAGAGACTGAAGATGGAAACGTATCACCAGTATCAAAGCATAAAAAGCATTCTAAACACTCTGAACTCATCAGAAAACCTGAACTTATCCAACAAGTTCATCAGATCAGTGATTACAATCCCAGAAAGCCCATGAAGTCAATTGCAAAGGATCTCCATGTGTCAGAAGGAACCGTCAGAAATGTTGTCCACGGAGACATCAGATATAAGTCTTATGTGAAGAAAGGTCAATTTGTCACAAAAAGCAAAAGAAAATCACTACATGAGATCTAAAAGGCTCTTAAACAAACTGAGAGAAATTCAGCAGAAGATGATGCGTTAGATCTCATATAGAAGCAGTTGTTGAAGCCGAAGGTGGCTTTATTGAATAACATTAGAGAAAAGGTTTATTTTTATCCTCATAGCATTTTTTTATGTATATAGATATTATCTATTATACATCTGTTACTTTATAAACATAAACTGTCCTGAAATATCTTACACACTGCACATACCTGTACGTATATATGCATATACTCATTTACTATTTGTTTTTACATGACTGAATGCAGCGTCTCCAATTTGTAAGTAGTTTTCGTAACTTCATATTTTCCGACGCTACTCTATCTCTCTCTCTTTCTCTTCCTCTATCATTTTTCCCCCTCTCGTTCTTCCTCTTTACTACTACGTATCTCGCTTTACCCCTCTCGTTCTTCCTCTGTTACTACTACGTATCTCTTTTTCCCCCTCGTACTTCCTCTCTTTCTCTTTTCCTCTCGTTGCTCACCTATTCTTCTACTTCCTCCCTTTGTTTCTCCCTCTACCACTCTCTCTCTCTCTCTTCCCCTTACACCGGCATGGTTACATGCTTCCGGTCAATAATCCTTTTCTTCCTTGGCTATCGCCGAGCAAACACGCGAACTACTTCGTCCCTACTTTCAAGTTCGTGCCTCACAGCGTTCATACACACATAATTTTTCTCGTCTGGCCGTAAAGCCTTTTGTTTGTTTTCCTGTCTTGTTTTTTGTCCGCCACTACATTCCTCCATGGCAAGATGTAATTTGTGTATACAAATTTAATTTGCGGTCCATGGGAAGAGCCGTTTTAACGATGCGTTCTGCCCAGCTCTTCGAAACGCCGGTGTTAAAACGGGGGTAGCTGATGAAGTAGAATGTTCTCTGTGTGGCTTGTGTGTTTTCTTGTCTACGTTTTGTTTGCAATGTCCTGTACCCAGATATGCACCTATACATACAGGTGGATGTCGGTATGCACATACCTGTACGTATATATGCATATACTCATTTACTATTTGTTTATATATATATATATATATATATATATATATATATAATAATAATAATAATAATAATAATAATAATAATAATAATAATAATAATAATAATAATAATAATAGGGATAAAATCCAAAATTACAGGTAAAAACTCAATTAAAATCAATTTATTAAAAATTAAAATTAAATTAAGTTTCACAGTATAAAATATATATAAATATATAGTTTTAAACTATGTATGTATATGTATATATATATATATATATATATATATATATATATATATATATATATATATATATATATATATATATATATATATATTTGTATTTTTAGATCTCTACCAAATATTTGGTAAAAATATAGAATATAATATATAACAGATTATTTTCTTTCTTCGTTTTATTTACTTTCAAAAGTCCAACGGTTTTTATTGAAATTACAGCGTCCTTTACTTGTCGTTACTTAACATCCTAGGTTAATATCCTAAGTTAACAACACTACTTACTTTACTATATAACGGTTTTCTTATAACCGATATTGTATGCAGTGTCAATATGTTTCCTGTCATTACAACCTGTTTATACACATGTAATTTAAGGACAGCTATTAATGTTGTCTGTTATTTACTGTCTGCTATGAAGTAATCAAACCTGACCCTGAAGAGATACAATATTCTATTTTTTATCACAGACAAGAGTGTGTCGGGATATTGCATATATATATATATATATATATATATATATATATATATATATATATATATATATATATATATATATATATATATATATATATATACATATATGTATGTATATATATCCTACGTGCACAGTATCCGATTCTTAAGTTCTATTCGCACTGGTCAATAATCATCTCAAGGTTCCAATAGAAGACATATGCCAAAGTCACCTCGCAGTGGGATCGAACCTGAACCCACAGAGGGAACAAGCGTTTTTAGACTCATTAAAACTCACACTTAGGCATGTATATATTAATGTATTATGGTCTGTGTTGTGTGTGTGTGTGTGTGTGCGTGAAGGTGTATGCATGTGTGTGTGTGTGCGTGCGTGAGTGTGTGAGAGAGATGCAAAGTCTTTTACGTCAATATGTAATCTAGTCATTCGATAAGTACATATCAATAAATTAGGTGCTACACTGAAGTAATACTAAAATGGATAATATCGACTAAATCCCCTGGAAATCAGTTCAGTTAATGAAGCCAGTAAAATAAAATGTAATTAAGTAATCTATATGAAATAAACCATCCAGATAATATTCAATTATAGGGTCAGAGGTTCACTTCCATAGAGTAGTAACGTCTATTTCTGCACTAATACACCGACTTAAGGCACAAACGTTACAAATATTGTACCAGCTCAATAAAGCATATTGATTTTGTTCCTGAGAGACATTTACTATTGAGGCGTTACTAGTTTCCCTTTTAAAGGGCAAGCAAAATATTTCGAAAAATCTTTACATCACTGTAGCAACTAAAATAATTCAAAGTAAAAATTGTGAAAATATTGTTTAGTCTAATTTATTTATCTATATCTAAGTACAAATATTTGTTTACTTTCATAAATATGGTTTATCTTAGTGGAAATATTGTATAACTTCCCATATCTAGAGAATATAATTTGCTCTTTTGTTGATAGTGCGTGTGGGTAGACAGCGTGTGTGTTGACAGTGTTAGTAGATATCATAGTGTAATATGGATTTCAAATTTTATTACAAGGCAAGAATCTTCAGAGGTGAGGGCTAGTCCATTACATCGAACCCAATACTCTACTGGTACTTATTTCATCGAACCCAAAATGATGGAAGGCAAACTCAACCTCAGCGGAATTTGAAATCAGAACGTAAAGACGACGAAATGCCTCTAAGCATTTTGCCTGGCGTGCTAAAGATTCTGCCAGCTCATACTTGTCTCATACTTAAATATTACCCGCTCTACCGGTTGCTTCATTTTGTGGGGCACTCACAAGTAAAGTCTTTAAGCAGAACCAGTTCGAAATGAATAGTTTGAAAGTTACATCAATCACATCGCTTATTTTGATGGAACGTTGGTTAAGATATATGAAGGATGCAGTTGTAAGAACTGATAAATAAGCTGTTGATTATGCAGAATCGTTTACATATAACTTCTATACATTATGATCCATTGTATTGCAGTCAATGGTAAACAAATTTTTTCTCTTTTCAACTATTATCTATAGATCAATATCACTTTAATCCCTTTTCTGTGTATATCTCTAAATTGTACATTATACATATATATATATATATATATACGTATATATATATATATATATATATATATATATATATATATACATATATATATATATATATATATATATATATATATATATATATATATATATATATATATATATATATATATATATATATATATATATATTATATATATTAAACACTGATTTAATCTCCAAACCGTTGGATCGAAAGTGTTCTATACTGTTTTTTCTTCATATATTACATGCAATTCAATACAATCTTTAATCCTTTTTCTATGTATAACATAGTTTTAAATACTTTGTTATATATATATATATACATATAAACACATGTATATACATATATATGTGTGTGTGTGTGTACATTGTATACTTGATGTAGATTGTATCTTGAAACCGTTGGTTTGTAAGGCACTTAATTTTGTTCATTTATAACAAACAGAAGAGTAAGGAATAGGGTGTTTATGCAGCATTGAAAGATAAAGTAAACCAAAAATAATAAACATTGACCGTTACTTTACAGGTAACTGTAACATTGTTCGTTATACCGATTCTAACCTGTTATACAACTTACTGATTTATAAATAAGTCGATAACCAATACAACCTTCGAAAGGGCCAGGACTACTAATTCACCATGCTTAGTATATAACACTTAAAAGAGAACCTGTTTCCATGGCGATAATTTCTATCAATATAGTAATAATATATTACATGTGTGAGTTTAGTGACTCTGCGTTGGTGTGATGCGGGTTTATGTTTGGCATTACAATGTTCATGTTATATGTGTGTGTGTGTATGTATGTATGTATATATATATATATATATATATATATATATATATATATATATCTTCTGTGTATCATATTATATGTCTTACAGGAGTGCCTATGCTTTCGTTGTCTACGTGTCTGTGAATATTTGCGTTTGTGTGTATACGTCACCAAAGATAAAAAGTATACGTGCATTAAGCTCAGTAGACTAAAATATAAAACAACTAAATAAAGATAGCCGTGTGCAACAAATACAATGAAATATATCAAAGTAAAACGAAATATATCAAAGAATATAAAATTACAGACCAATATATGTAGGCAATAATCAAAACAGAGAACAAAACCATTACTTTGACGTTATTCTTTGATTCAGACGTTGAGACTTACGCGAGGTGGCAACTAACTGACTAATAATAGTCATGCTATGAAATGCGTGCAAATATTCTGAATTGAAGTTATGCTAAGATTTCCTTCTTTCTCTATCCCACAATTATGTACAACATGTACGTGTTATTGTTTACAACATATTTTCACGTAAAAGGCGTGTGTAGGTGAAGAAATGTATGGAAACAAAAAGTAACAAAAGATAAAAGCTACAACTAAGTATCTTTTATTTGAAAATTTTGTTGTTTATTAATCAGGTATGCATGTGGTTTACCTCACAAAATTAGTCTGTATATCATAACAATATTTATTCGATTCCTTAGAGGAGAAGGTATAGTGGGACTCTTACTCTCTAGTACAAACAACCCAATGCAAATCTGATAGGTCTACGTTTTGTTATATAACTCAATACCACATAGACTATTCTCATAAGCATAGAAGATACATCATGTATATTTGAAGCTATGTCTTATAAAGCTTATAGTCAGCTTAATAATAAGTCAAAGCAAAAACAGCTTCTGATAACATTTGATATCAAATCGTCTAACGTACTTCCATTTGTCATGAAATTATTCTCGACATAAAGATGTCTGTAATGGGTATGGGCAGCACTTTTTTTTTTTGGCATTGTTTTTGTATTTTTTTACGAAATGTCTCCCGTTCTCGTGCTATACTTCACTCGAAGTGTATCTCAAATGCAATAAATCTGATCTGTAGCTGTTAATAGCACTTATTCTCCTTTCAATTCTGATCTCGCGAAATTTTCATTTATTTTATATATGTTGTCGGTCTTGTCCAGTCAGGAATAGTGGAACGGAAATAAATTTTCCCCTAGGTGTAACAAGTATTTATTAATGTAGTAGACTCACTGTAGATTATTGACTTTCTATCAACCACAATGGTAGAATCTGTATTGTTTTGTTGTTGTTTTATTTTTTTTAGCTATCTTATCTGAGAGTGACAAAGATGATGAAAACGTTATGCCAATTATCGATTCAAGATTCTTTTAGAAGTTCTTTTTCTCTGATTCTCCAGTGATAATTTACTTTCCAATCTCTAAATTGTATTCTGCAACTCTCAGGTGTATTGCAGTGTCTTTACAACTCTATAATCCATTGTCTTAATCGATTTTCTCAAATAGCTTTATCCATTCTTTTAGTTTAACTGAAACATTATATTCTGAAAGCTCTTTTTTTGTTGTTTTTCTCTTTCATACAGTTGCAAACCCGTAAGCCAAGTTTCAACCATTGCTATCGCATGACAATGTGATATTTTGAAAACTTTTTTCTTTTGATACTCAAGAGATTATTTCTTGTGTATTAAAATAAGATTTATTACACATAAATATAAACAATTGCACATTCCTCTCTATATCTCTCTCTCTCTCTCTCTCTCTCTCTCTCTCTCTCTCTCTCTCTCCCTATCTCTCTCCCTCTCCCTCTCTCTCTACCTCTCCCTCTCTCTCTCTCTCTCTCTCTCTATTTATCTATTTTTCTTTCTTTCACTTTCTCTTTCAATCTCTCTGTCTATGGTCAATTCCAGATATCATCATTTAGTTTCTTTTCTGTGAATAACAGCAAATGTGAAAGAGATAATTCTAAAATATCCAATCATTTTCTTGTTTATTCCATTATCTTTCACTTGTAATTGTCTTCAGTGGCAATCTTATATATAATTATGCAAATACAAATATATTTATATAAGTTACCAAAACAGTAAACAACCTATTTGCTCAATCTAAAATAACACTAAAATTTTAAAAGTTCCAATTTTAGTACATTTTGACAAAATGTTGTTTTCATCATTTTGAAAACCATCTTTACTCAAAAGCACAAAATATTCTGTACAGCTTTCAGTCACTGCCGCCATCACCTCATCTCAATCTTTAAACATAGATTCGCTTCTTTGTCACGCCCGCCTACCAGTTTAGCAAGCATGATTCTAAAGACTTAAAGGCCATATTGTTCACATGTATGTATATAAATGCACGTATATATGCATATACATGTGTGTGTGCGTATGAATGTGTGTGTGTGTGTATGCATGTGTGTGTGTGCGTATGCATATGTGTGTGTGCGCGCGTGTGTACACATATATATGTTCATTAAGTACGTATACATTATGCATATATGTTATATGCGTGTGAAGCGTGAGTGTATGCATGCAAAGAGAAAAATCCAAATACTTTCACTTCTCGCTATTTTATAACTTTCAATTTATCTTACGAATACATATAAAAGTTATAAAATGTTTTAAAATTATTTGATTATTTATGTATTTCGATATTTCTTGCAAATACTTAAAACTTATTTCACTAATATTTTCGATTCTTTTCATATTTTACTATTTTATAAGTTTTCATATTTCTTTTTTTGCATAGATAGTATGGTGATGTCAATCCTACACTTTCAAAAAGAATAAATAAATAATATATGCAAGATGTAATATATATAAATTACAAGTAAACCTTCTGAAGTGGTGGGCGGCGTTTCCCCTAGTAGCATACATCAGGTCTATCAGATACAAAAGAATCAAACGTCCTTCGGAAGTTAACCACTTATACACTTATGACATATTTACATAGAATTTGTGAAACTTGAGATGCATATTATATAGTGTGTATGAGTGTGTTGATTTCATTATGATTAATGATAAAATACATATATTTTAGCGTTGAGGAAATAAAAGTTGGTGATATTCTTCATACTTTTATCAAGATTTGCAAAGCAATTAAAACAAAATTGCTTCATCCAATGACTGAGCTGCGTCTTTATCAAACTGAAGAAAAACAACTCTTTTTACTCTGTCAATATACAGGGTATCCACAAGAACACTCCCAGCTGCGTTGTTGTGGCGTGCCGGTCATCTTGGATTTCCTTGCGTTTGCGGCAAAGATGGTAAGTCACCTGAGAACAAAAGAAAATATTATTTGTTAGGGAATCTGTGGACACCATATTTATCATATTTGAATTACTTTAGATATCATAGCGTCATGAAATCAGAGAGTGTTTTTGTGGACAGTCTGTAGATTGAACATTCGTACTGATTTCATAAGCTCTAACTCGATGTTTAAAAGAGCGTAGTATAGATAGTTAAATCTTCTGTCTACTGCTGCTATATATTTTATTCATCGCAATAGAATTTAAAATCAGAACAAATTGGAATGAAGCTTAAATAAATACTTTAAGATTTTAACACTATATATCTATAAGAAATTCTACCACAGGACGAATACCGCAATTTATCAGTCTTTCAATGTTGTATCTTCTTTGTGTAACTAAATTTTATTGAGCTTGCCGACTAATTGCGACATCAGTGATTTGTCAGGCACTATTTTCTCTCTTTACTTTTTCGCCCTTTTAAAGCCTAGCCAGGCTCATGGGCCCGGTTTCCCGGTTTCTATGGCGTATGTGTTCCCCACAGCAGTCCATCGCAGCGTTAGTCAAGAAACAGGAAGAAAGAGTGAGAGAAAGCTGGGGCGAAAGAGTACAACAGGGGTCGCCACCACCCCCTGCCGGAGCCTCGTGGAGCTTTTGGTGTGTTCGCTTCATAAACACACACAACGCCCTGTCTGGGAATCGAAACTGCGATCCTCCGACCGCGAGTCCGCTGCCATTGAGCCTCCACCAGGCACTATTTTACCATATTAATAATGGCTGATTTTGTCTTAGCATGTGGCTGTTATTTGATACTTGATACTGACGAAGCTCAATATGGAAAAAATACGTATTTAACAGTGCCACCACCACTGCTGGACTATTTTCGTTTGCGACTGGTATATTCTTTTGTTCTTTTATTTGTTTCAGTTATTTAACTGCGGCCATGCTGGAGTACCACCTAGAAGGGTTTTGGTCGAACAAATCGACTCCAGGACTTATTTTTTAAACCTAGTACTTATTCTATCGGTCTATTTTGCCGAATCGCTAGATTACGGGATGAAAACACACCAATACCGGTTACCAAGTGGTGATGGGGGACAAACACACACAAAAAGACACACACACATAGATATACACATATACATATATACGACGGGGTTCTTTCAGTTTCCGTCTCCCAAATTCACTCACAAACCTTTGGTCAGCCCGTGGCTATAGTAGAAGACACTTGCTCAAGATGGCACGCCGTGAGACAGGACCCGGAACCATGTGGTTGGGAAACAAGCTTCTTACCACTCAGCCACGCCTGCGCCTATACATCTGTTTTTTTTAAACTCTAGACGTCTATAAGAAATGAACATCACAGTTTCAGGTTTCGTTTCAGTTTATTTGAGGCAAACACTGTGGAGTTAGAAATCAGACGCTAGAGTGATAAAATTTAGCGTTTTGACTGGAACAAACCAGTTCATTTTTGTTACTTATTATAAGGGAAAAATAATGAACGTTACGTCGAAATTTTTTTAGCTTAATCACTGGTGGTGTACTAAATCAGAACATACTCTATTCCATCTGCTTATTCTAAATTGAACAAACGGGTGTCGTTCAAAGATGAGCTTCTGCCAATGCGTTTTCAATTCCCAAGAGAAGCGATTTCATAGTTTTACTACCATCATGAAAGCACGAAAGCTATACACATTCTAGTTGACTTTTCCCAAACTATAATTACGTCAATTCGAATCGCAGTGATCTATAATATATCTCCTACTGGTGTTGCTGTTGATGATGATGATGATGAGGAGGAGGAGGAGGAGGAGGAGGAGGAGGAGGACGACGACGACGACGACGACGACGACGACGACGACGACGACGACGACGAGTAGGAGAATTTCCACCCTCATTAGTATTCATGTTGCGTTGATTCGTGATGGTGGTGATGGTGGTGGTGTCAGTGTTCATCGATTTGTTGCATATTTACTTTGAAATTTTCTTCAGCGAAGCATATTTGCACAGATGCAAAACTTTCGAAAGCAGCTGACACATACAGACACGTTATTCACACGACCTTTCTTCATCTTGTTGATAGCAATATGAAATTTGTATGCTCGAGAAGCTAAAATGAGAAATATCTATAAACCTCTCAAATAGGAGATATATCCGAAAAAGAAAACACCCTCTTGATCATCTAATACAAATTCAATAACAAACGTTCCGACTTTCGTCAGATTCAATCCGCAGAAGCAAGTTAACAGTTTATCGAATTCTTGAGCCACGCGTTAATTCTATCTAGAATGTGATGATGATGATGATGATGATGAGGAGGAGGAGGAGGAGGAGGAGGAGGGGTGGAGGATAAATACGCTGATGCAATGCCAGACATGTTCTGGTGCAATACCAAGAAGTGGCTCTCACGGCTTTTAAACTTAACCGTTTCGAAATTTTAAGATGGCCATGTAAAACACTGGGGTCGGTGTAATCTACTAGTCTCTCTCACTGTGCCTTTAGTAGAAAGGATTATTATTATTATTATTATTATTATTATTATTATTATTATCATTATTATTATCATCATCATCATCATCATCATCATCATCATCATCATCATCATCATCATCATCATCATCATCATTATCATCATCATCATCATTATTAAGGCGGTGAGCTGGCAGAATCATTAGCACAATCTTGGAGTAAAAGATGCGCTACAGCAAATATTCTGCTCAATAGCTCAGATTTCCTTGTCAGTTGCTTGACCATGACCGGTTGAGCGTGTCTTACAGTGGCTAACGATATGTGCATCTCTGACCACGAGCAGGACTTGCGGGAAAGCATCATAGTGATGTATTTACTGGAATTTTGTGGGTTTGAATAATTCACCTCTGGAAACGTAGGTGTTTTGTCCATCATCCCTAAACAATTTTATTCAGGAGGTGGGAGCTATCCGATCTCAAGAAAATTTGAACTGGGTCCCACTTGCAAGGTCATGCGCTGCTTATATTGATATGGAGTCACCAAGTCGCGCACATATAGTTGTGATGCATGTGCTCTTATCAGACGGGTAGTCATGCTGGGTATATTGGGCTTCACATATTTGTATTAAAGTCGACCTCGGCGGAATTTGGACTCAGAAAGTAGCGACGGGCGAAAAACCGCTAAGCATGCCGTCCACCATGCTAACAATTCTGCCAGCTCGCCGCCTTAATAATGATAATAATAATAATAATAATAATTTTAAAAGAATTGATGTAACTCTTCACAAAAGTCAACAGTCAAGACGAAAAGCCCGATTCGATTGTAATAGATATTTTATTGTTTGAACGATATTTCGACAGTGAGTCTGTCTTTGTCAAGTTCAAAATAAGAGGTGATAAAAACTCAAAATTATAGAAATTTAAATTCAAAGTATAAACGAGAACAACCAGCGTCCACACGTTGATGGAATGATATCATCGGTCTTTAAGTTTCAATTTTATAACAGGTGAAAAGAAAAAGAAAGAAAAAATGGAGAAAAAGACAGAAACAACAATAATAATAATAATAATAATAATAATAATAATAATAATAATAATAATAATAATAACAGATAAGGTACTAGAGCATAGCACACCGAATCTAGTGGCGGTAGACAAGGTGCACCACATATGCTATTTAATTGATGTTGGATGCCCCTTTGACCCACGAATAGCCAAGAAGGAAAGTGAAAAGATAGATAAATACAACCCTCTTAAGTACGAAATAGCCCGGCTATGGAAAATGAAGAATGTGAAGATAGTGCCAAACATTGTTGGCTCCTTGGAAACAGTATCAGAAGGTATCAAGAGGAATATAAAAGAAATTGGAATAGAGTGCCCCGTAGAACAGTTACAAAAGGGTTGTCTCCTTGGCACGGCTAGAATAATCAGGAAAGTATTAGATAGCTGAAAAGAGCAAATGGCATGGTACCGTAGGCTGCAGGTAGTAAACTTGTTACGCATGCAAGACTCCAGAAGCTCCAACAAAACCTGTGATAAAGTGATAATAATAATTATTATTATTATAATTCATTCGTTTATTGGCCACAAGCGCTTACATAAAATTACATTAAGAGGCCTACAACAACATAAACGACCAAAACAGGACGATACAATGGGTTTTACAGCGTGTAAACAGTATACATAACGATTAAAAATTTTAAAATTTTAAACTCCCAATAGGGAAGGCGCATTAAGAACTTCGTGAAAAAACCCACAAAAGTCACGGTTGCCTGAACAACAGGGCAAGAACCCTTCTTTTGTTTACAGGTGCACGCTCAGAATTGGTCCTTTCACACTGGCCATTCTTCAATAATAATAATAATAATAATAATAATAATAACAATAATAATAATAATAATAATAATAATAATAATAATAATAGTAGTAGTAGTAGTAGTAGTAGTAGTAGTAGTAGTAGTAGTAGTAGTAGTAGTAGTAATAGTAGTAGTAATAATAATTTGTGATTTACACACTTGGTCAACAATGTAGAAAGGAGGGGTGAGTCGATTCCGCCGACTCCAGTACTTAACTGATACTCTATTTTATCGACCCCAAATGTATTAAAGGCAAAGTTGACACCAGCGGGAATTGAGCTTTACCTTTCATCCTTTCGAGATCGATAAAATAGCAGGGAGTTGACTTCGAATCAACGGGCAAAAAAATTAAATGAAAAAAGCACAAAATAATGAAACAAGAAAGGATCTTCGAAATGATGAAGAACCACATGCTTTGATTTAAGATGTCACACACAAAACACGGATATTCTTGACACATCAAAAAGAAATACCATCTCGCAGATCTTGCTGCCAGTGTAAAGCCGCCTGATTTCGATTGTACGTGGTTCTGATTAATTGTGTTTAATGATGCTGGAGGGGTTTTTTTATGGTAGAAGCTATTTCTGGTGTGTTACTGGGATTGCTAATCAAACTGAAGAAAACCAATGCTATTTAAAAGTAACTCATCTATGCACATTAACAAATCGAACGGCAACAAAACAACATCCACCCACACCAGAATATCTGATGAATGATGTAGCCTGATTCTAATGCAAGTTCGTGCGAAAGTAACGTAACACGTTGTTCAAAAGTGAGATCTCTCAAATGGTTAACAAAGGACAGAAAGACCTCTCTCGGGTGGACGAACTAGAATAATGCAGTAATCAAGAAGTGAAAACATATGATTCGAAACACACTAGCTTATGAACGAAAATTCATATAAACAAGGTTAAAAATTCAAAAATAGTACAATTCGTGGAAAGCATAATCACTGAAAATAAAATGCAACGGATTACATACAAAAGAGATAATCTACCGTAATCTACTCAGTGTCATAATTCATCTAAGGCGGCGAGCAGGCACAATCGTTAGCACGTTGGACGAAATGTTTAGCGGTATTTCTTCCGTCTTACGTTCTGAGTTCAAATTCCGCCGAGGTCGACTTTCATTCATTCGTGGTCGATAAAATAGGTATTAATTGAACACTCTGGATCGATGTAATCGATTTAGCCCTCCATCGAAATTGCTGGCCTTGAGCCAAAATTTGAAATCCATATTATACCTCATCCCTGAAGGCGATGAGCTGGCAGAATCGTCATCACACCGAGCAGAATCGTTATCACGCCGGACAAAATGCTTATCGGTATTTCGTCCGTCTTCGCGTTATGAGTTCAAACTCTGACGAGTTCGGCGTTGCCTTTCATCCTTTTGTAGTCGATAAAACAAGTTTCAGTTGAATACTGGAGTCGATTAACTTTCTTACCCCCTTCCCTAAAATTGCTGCCCTGTGCCAAAATTTGAAACCTATATGATAATACAACCCACATATCAATTGATATAACTTACATTTACTTACAATTACTGTTCAATAATATATAACACAACTTAATACAGTCCACACCATACATTCTCTATCCAATAGCAAGCAGACATTAAAATCACATCTCACACCTCACGTACATACGAAATACGATTGCCAACACCATAAAAATCACAACTGGTATTTCACATATTCTAACAAATCTATATGGTATTACCAGAAACAGACAAAGAAAAAGGAAAGAAACCCTACAACAAAGCAAAATGAGTATTGTAGAGAACTATTTCTTGAATTGTACAGCCAAAAGATGTTAATGCCGCCCACACCGGAGAAGACGAAAGTGGACCCGATAGAGTAATATAAATTCATATCGGGAAAATAACAGTAGCAGCAGAGGCAACAGCAATACCAGCACCATCATCATTATCATCACCATCATCATTATCATCACCATCAACAGCAGCAGCAGCAACAGCAGCAACAGTAGCAACAGCAGCGTTAGTAGTAGTAGTAGTAGTAGTAACAACTAACCCATACATCAATAGAACAAATTCAATATTTATGAAGTCAAATTACCGTCTCCTTAGCGAATAACTTGTTTACTGCAAAAGGTGTTTACGACAGAGGACTGTTACTATCGTGCAGTATCAACAACTTGTATAATTGAAAGTCTAATGTATATTGACGTGCCGTTCATGTTTTCAAACCACAAGCATCATACCATTTCTCCTTAACACTTAGCACTGCCGCTATGTAGTACATAAGCTAAATTCCTTATCTATGCTGGTAGGCAAGAAAAAATATAAGTAATTTCATTGGTTGAAATACGAACACTTGACAGCAATCGCTACAAACGTGTGCTTGGGTGTATGTGTGTTTATGTTTTTATGTGTGCTTGTGAGTTGTTGTTGTTGTTGTTGGGCGGGGTTAGCAACTTTAGAAAACAGTTGGGACGAAGAATTGCAACGTACACTAATTCAGATGCCATCGATTTCCTACCTATTACTCAAATCTTAAACACTAATAGTTCTCACCCAAATAGAAAACCCAGTGAGAAACTTGTATGCATCAATAAGAAATCAATCACTTCCATCCATCATCATTAGCATGCGCTTGTCAGCCATTTCTTCAGAATAACCACTTTTAAGAATCCTTTACTATTAATAGTGGTGCACTCACGCAGAATTGCTTGAAATACAATTAAATAGACAGCCACAACAGACATCCCCACCTCCGTTGATATAGAAAACGTTAAACCTTTTGGTTCATTCCACATTCAGGCTAAGTGTCTGTACAAAATGTATGCCATAAATTTTAACACCAAATTTTGCCTGACAGGCAACATCAACATTATAAATCTGGAATTTTCCCATCTCTATCCCTCTAGACGGTTTTCGCCTAACAGATTCAAATCTATATTGTGATTAAGTTATTAATTATAAGTTACCTTACCACCACTCCCAATTCTACATTGCATTGTGGAAGAACTTTTCAAGGGATGAACTAACTTAGCATACACGATCATTTAAGAATATTAACAGAAATACAGAAGTCTATCAAAATAAATCTAGTCATAAAGAGACCAACACATCACAAACTACAAAAGTAATTACAGAATTCGTTATTGCACTAGCTACTAATTGCTCAACAGCGAATGTACTTCCGAAATAGGCATATCCTAAACTGAAGATTGGAATTAATGGCTTCCTGTAAAATTTTGATTTTATCTTTTGTACATTAGTAAATAATGAGAATTATTCTCTTATCTGCAAACAGATCGCTTCCTTCTTTGTTCAGACGTCCACTCAATCTTAGAACTCACGTCAACCATCTTAGACATTTCCGTTCTATTGACTCTCTTTATCTTCCAACCCTATCCCAAGTTAACCTCATCGAACCCTACCCCCATGAAATCACCCATGCCCTCCTCATAAATTTTCCGAACTCTACCACTTCTTATTTCGAGACCAAGCCCTGTCAAATAGACCACTGCATTCTGATTAACCCCAACTGGCCGTCGACACTGCTTTCTGTAACACATTTGCTAACAAAAGCATTTCTTTTTTGCCACACTACTAATCAACTTAATTTCTACCTCTCAGATTCCACCTTCCCTTCCACCCTCTCCAGCAATCGTTCTGCAAAATTCCCGTTTCCTCCAATGCGACCTTCCTACCTTCCAAATCTTTTATGAAACCCTATCCCTTCCCTCAGATACTACTGCAACTTGTGTAGTTATCTGTTCACACTTCCTTCACTTTTTGCTGCATCAAATTTGGTCCTTTACTCACTTCCATTCCCGTAGTAACACTTCCACCATCACCCAGAACTTCACTGTCTTGAATGATCCTTGATTCTCTTTGAAACTTACTGGTCGTTTCCCTCACACTTACAAAAGTATCATCCATTACATCAAATTCTGTGGCTTATTTTATATAAGGGAAACCGATCGGAGGCTAACCAATCATTTTAAAGAGCACTTATTAGACGTGCAACGAAATAGCACTGGATTGCTCAAATCTTTCGCCCAGTACTTTAAGTTTGCAGAGGTTACACCTATCTTCATCTTGTTCCTATCTTCATCTTGTTCCTATCTTCATCTTGTTCCTATCTTCATCTTACGGCCTCGTACAACATTAATTTCATCCCGGCTCCCTGCTTTGTTGCGATCAACCGTTGAACATACGGTAGCACACAGCCTCTCCGTCTGTTATCAGTAACCCTGTTGCTTTCACCTACACTTCACGGACCGGTACATGCTCACTTATGTACTTCACATCATCCCTTTTCTACCCGTCTACCCTCAATTACACCTTCATTTCTTCACATCACTAACATTATTATTGACTTTTATTCACGTTGAAATATTTTCTTTCGTTACCTGATATATCCATATCTTATCCACATCAATATCATCCAGTATTTGATGTCAATATCACAAACATTTACACAACCTCTAGTAAAATTCCTTACCACCGGATGCATACACACACACATATAGCGCACGCACGCGCACACACAAAAACACACACAAACACACATTCCTCACGCACACGCAAATTCATATACACTCATTCACACAACCTTTCACATACTTAATTCTGAACTCCTTTACAAACTCAAACAAAAATATACACATGTACTGACCATAAATTCACCCAAGCTAAATTCCTCGAATGCTTCTCAAACATTAGCCCTCAAACCTTCTTGCTATAAACATTAACTGTCGCTTACTTTCTGTCCACCATTTGCCGTCATGCTTCTTCACTAACTACACGCTTGTTTTATTTTCTAGTAACCTTTCTTTTGACTTTCACTTCCATCTTCCTACACAAAAAATACAAATGACAAAAACACCATTCTCTTTTCCTTTCCTTCACATCATAATATATTGACTTTTTACCACGGCTCATCATTTTTTTGCTGTTTATTGTTTCTCTGCTTTTTACCTCCTGTAATTTATCCTGTAATTTATTCCTCCAAGTTCATATAGCAAAAGTTCTGTTATCTGTGATCAACAGTAGAATATTATAATTGCTTTACATCATAGAATAATATTCGATAAATTTCATATCTTCGGTTATCCAGTTTGTTATCTTATTCTTTAACCTTTTATTTATTATTTCTTTTTTTTTTTTTTGCAAACTCTCCTGTTTGCATTTATGGGAAGCTATATAAAATTCCATCTTTAGAACACGTATGAGCATAGCCTTTCTATCTGGTATCAATAACCAATTCACTTTCATCTACTTACCACCATGCACACACTGATACACAGATAAACGCATCTACGACGTCAAGCTTGTAGAAATCGCAGACAAATTTCCCTCAAATTGCACACAACCGTTTTCAATATAAAAGATTTCATGCTATCTGATCTTCAAAAATGGCGGGATGTTCAATTGGAATTGACCTGAGGTGAAAGAACATCAACAACGTAGTTTACTTGATCCTCGATCTTGTCTTTCATTTCATTATATTGAAACTTAAGCTCAATTCAATGCGAGTTCAGTTTTCTTTTAGATGTATGACTACGACGCGTGTGCTATTATATTCTCATACTTAGCTATTCGAATTTTTTTGTGACTATCTTCATTTCAAGATATAGGTTAATGGCATCTTGTCAATCCCCTTCACGTACATATAAAATGTTTCGAATTTCGTTAGATAGTTTATAATGAAAACAGAACCAAATCTTCTGAGTAGAACATGAATTTATATAAGCGTATGTGTACATTTATGTGTGCAATCTAACTATTCCCCAGAGTGATATTGTATGTTTTAGCATCATATTTTAACATCATATCAAAATTTCTATTGACATTACTACGTTTATCGTCTTATGTTACCGTTTCAGTATCTATACATTTTCTTCTGCAGTGTATACTACGACGCTTGACAAATATATTTATTGGTATATTCTTAATGTATATAGAATTCAACCATGCATTTTTTTCACCATTCCTGAGCTGCTTTTCAAACAGAACATTCTGATTTAGGTTTCATATGATTGGTTCTTGCAATACCTCTGTGTTTGTATTGAGTAAGGTAGTATACATTTACGTACTTATACATATATGTGGGTGTGTGGGTGTGTGGGTGTGCAGAATGCGAGAAAAAGGGGGCTAGAGAGAGATAGAGATACATACATATGTGTGTGTGTTTATACATATATATACATGCATACATACATATATACATAAATATAAATATATATACACACACATATGTGTGTGTGTGTGTGTGTGTGCGTGTGTGTGTGTGTACAGAGAGAGAGAGTGCAGATAAATTGGCGTCTAATGATGTAATGTTACATGTATACAAAATACAAATTAAGTTCACACAATATGGACATGTGTTTGCGTGTGTGTGTGTGTGTGTGTGTGTGTGTGTGTGTGTGTCTAACTCTTAAGTTATACATTCCTTCACTATATCAGTTGGTCCTTGTCTCCTCTTATTCATTGAAGACTCTATCTTTTCTGTTGCCCTGTATTCCTTGCAGAACTTTGACTCATGAAATATCTCACTCTCTCTTCGACAATGGAACTGATAAATACTAATAACCTTTATGAAGGTTATCCTTTAAGTCTTCATCTCTGAAGACAGCATAGTTGGTTTTATGTGGAAATCTTTGTTCAATGAGACTCGTACTATATACACAGCTATTCTGGAAACAGGTGTAAAAAACTTTATGCAAAACTTCATTTCTAATTATTTCTTATTTATGCTAACAACTCTACACTTATACAGTTATGTCTGAATTATAATTCCATACAATAAACTGATACATGTTTCACTTGTTCATTCTCTTCATATATATATATATATATATATATATATATATATATATGCATGATTACTTGACTGGTGACAACAGGTGATGTCCCTTAGTGTTGCTTACGGAGTACGATGGGAAGAGAGGGGAAGAGTGACTATCATAAGGTGACAGAGAGGGTGAAAACTCTCCTTAAGGGGAGAGAACTGGTCCAGGGTTTATAACTTACCTTTTGCTTGTTACGTTTCCTTATCTTAAGTGGTCTTTTTCCTATGAGTGAAATATTGTATGGCATTTCCATACAGTTCAAGCCTGAGTTTTAGTGGTAAAACTAATTGAGCACTCATAGTACATACATCAGTTGAAGAAAACCCCTTATACATATCCATATGCATACATATACAAATATGTCGAACGATGGAAATTAGTGCTCAACACCTCATTGGTGGATGTGATTTCTTTATTTGTGAATTAGGGCTACCATTGGTTTCATGTTAAAAAAGGTAGCAAAATATCCTAGTGTCTTGACAATTACTCAAGCCGATCACATGGAGAAAGTTGTTTGCTTCCATTTCGGAAAACACCGCCTCGTTTTATCCGTGAAGATACTCGTTAATTCTCCTGAATAAAACAATCAATCAAGGGGCACTATTCTTGGGTAGCATCTTTTGAATATTTGTCTTTTGGGCAAACTTTTATGTGGTCAATTTGCTTGCATTATTTTGTTTTTGTTCTGGGCGTAGTGTTCTTATACTTGTGGACTGAGGTAGTTCGTTATTGAGGCATGTGTCTTTTGTGTTTGGAGTCTGTATTCTATGTATATTCAAATTTCCCTTTCAGGAAAGAGGCTATCCTGGTGGAGTAACCGTCGCAAATGTTGACTCTTCTTTAAAGTATTTGAGTGTGAAGTATTGCTTGTGCATGCACGGAGAGACGGTTTCATCCCCAATGTTTAGGATGTTATTTGTTCATTGCATAATGTTTATTTTGTCAGTAATCCAGAGTTCAGATTTGACACCCCGTCCTCTGTATTTTGGGGCTTTAGCAATAATTTTCCATTCTATTTGGGAGTTGCTTATTCCACCTTCTTTCAATGTCCATATCATATTTAAGAAGGATGTTGCATGTGTTTTATTTTTGTCTCTGAATGATGCCAGCTGTTGCGTATACCTTTCTTTGAACGCGTTGCCCGTCATTCCGATATACATCTTTGCTACTCCATTGGGTTCCGTGATCTTGGCTTTGTATACGAGTTCTTTCTCGAGGAAGTTGTTGTTTAAAGGGCAGCAGTTTGAGGATCTACAGTTGCATAGTCTATCGTGGGTATTTATGGTTTGTTTATATTTATTGTGAATGAGTATTATTGACCCTATATTGGGGAGGCAGCTATAGCTAACTTTAATAGTATTTCTCTTGAAGATCTTGTAATATTTGTGTGAATGTGGAAAGAGGTTGTTTATTAATTTTAAGAATTCCCTAGCTATGTTAGTGGCTACACTCATGCTATAAGGTGAGTTAAATCATAAGATTTTCCTCTGTCTGCGTTTTCTTGGCTTATTTATATTTAGTTCAATGTAGTATATGGTATTCTTAAAGTTGGACCTATCTAATGCAGCATTATAGTATGGGGCAGCTTTTTCAAAAGTGTTTTGTCGATGGATACATTGGAGACGCACCTGCTGATGCTGGAGCCTATGTCTATGTACGTGGCTTCCTCGTTTGGTTTGTGGTAAGGTTCAAATTTTCCAGTGTTACGGTTCATGCTAATATCTAAGAAATTGACTTCTTTAAGGTTGATACTAATTGTGGTTCTTAGGCCTCATTGGATATGTATATATATATATATATATATTGATAAATATTGATATATATATATATATATATATATATATATATATATATATATATATATTCTCTTTTACACTTTTACTTGTTTCAGTCATTTGACTGCGGCCATGCTGGAGCACCGCCTTTAGTCGAGAAAATCGCCCCAGGACTTATTCTTTTTAAGCCTAGTACTTATTCTATCGGTCTCTTTTGCCGAACTGCTAAGTCACAGACTTGTAAACACACCAGCATCGGTTGTCAAGCGATGGTGGGCGGACAAACACAGACACACAAACACACACGCGCACACACACACACACACACACACACAGACACACACATACACACATATATATATATATATATATATATATATATATATATATATATATATATATATATATATACATATACAAGACGGGCTTCTTTCAGTTTCCGTCTACCAAATCCACTCACAAGGCTTTGGTCGGCCCGAGGCTATAGTAGAAGACACTTGCCCAAGGTGCCATGCAGTGGTTGGTAAGCAAGCTACTTACCACATACCCACTCCTGCGCCTATGTTGATAAAACTGGAGCGGCATCCCCTAATGTAGCCATGATGTCAGCATGTATATCCTAGGGTGCTAAATTGTTTTTCTGCAGATACTGGCTAATGTCACAATACCAATTCTTTTTTATTTTCGAGAGAAGTCGCAACTAGTTATTTCTGAACTCCTCTTTGAATAGTCAGATGTCGGTTATTATCAAGAAGAACTGAAATTAATGTGTTCAAGATTTCATTGCTCTAGCATCACTTCTTCATAGTTGGCCTATCAACTTTTCAGCTCACTCTCGCTTTTAACCCATAGTCCCTGAAAGATTTAGATTTTGAGAAGATGAAGCCAGGAAGACAATTGAAGCTTGTTAGTTCCTATCAAGCGTTACAAGGTGACAAGATTGTTATGTTCCAAATGAAACATTTTTACGATGTCTTTATAGTATGTAAGGGTATGTAAGGTACCTATGGATGGTCTTATTTGCAAAATATTGCTCGAAGTAATAATGAGAATGTCGTTAGTGAACCCAAAGAATAACGTGCGCTTCATAACACACGTAACACACAAAAACAAAGAGAGAGAGACAGGCAGGAAGAGGGAGAAGACACACAGACAGAGACAGACACAGACAAGCACAGACAGACAGACACAGATACAGACAAACACACACAAACAGACAGACAGACAGACAGACAGACAGACACAGACAGACAAGCAGACAGACAGATACAGACAGACAAACAGACAGACACAAACATACAAACAGACAGACACAGACAGATAAACAGACACACAGACAGACACAGACAGACAGATACAGACAGACAGACAGACAGACACAGACAGACAGACACAGACAACCAGACACAGAGTAATCTGTCGAAAAGATCAAAAGATCTGGTTATTGCCTGCTATGTTAGTTAATAATTTGTCTGTTGCTATGGGATTAACGTGAATGCGATAATATATTCTAATGGGAAAAAAATATTTCAGTTTCAAACTGCCAATGAAAAGATTACTACATATCAGAAGCTGTCAAATAAAAGAACACATCATTTCATATACGTCAACGCTTATTTCCAAAGTTGGTGTTTATGACCTGAGTCAGCATTTATTTCTCGAGCTAACATAGAAACTGGTAAGTAACCAGTGAGGAATAGCAACCATGTTTTCCTCAAACCGCAACGTACCATCTTAAAAGAAAGGGGAGATAAATATTGGATAATATAATTCTGGATATATTGCTTGGAAATAAAGAGGTGTGAGTTTATTGCTTTGATGAGAGATTTAAATAACCAGCGTCTTTTTGCAGGCCATTAATATTGATTTGAAATTTTGGTACAATGTCAGCAATTCGGGGAAGAGGGTAAATCGATTTCATCGCCCCCAGTGCGCCACTGGTATCTATTTTATCGAGCCCGAAAGGATGAAAAGCAAAATCCACCTTAACGGAATTCGAACTCAGAACATGAAGAGAGACGAAATGCCGCTTAGCATTCTTTTCTGCTGTAGGCACAAGGTCCGAAATTGGTACTTAATTTACTCTGAAAGTATGAAAAGCTAAGTCGACCTCGGCGGAATTTGAACTCAGAACGTAAAGTCAGACAAAATACCGCTAAGCATTTCGCTCGGTGTGCTAAACATTTCTACCAGATCGCCGCCCTGGGCAGGATATTAATATTACTTCAATATGCAGAGAGCAAAATCAGCTACACTAGTTAAATAATATATTGTGGTTTACTTGAAGATTTGTTAGTTACAAGGGTAGGGAAGTCGTGAAAGTTACTACGTGATGAAGAATAGATTGACAAACTTAAGTTTGTGTAATATTTCGGCTCTAATAAATAATTTCAGCTGACTAAACTGAAAATGAAGCCTTAACATGAAGACAATATCAAAATGATTATGAAATTTACTACGACAAACAGAACAATGAGAGTATCTACAAAACAAAAACAAGCTGAACTAATTTAAATTTGTCTGATTCGTTAGCTACCCCACGAAAGAACCCTCAACGAGCTAAAAAGTGAACTTATAAGTCATCATCGAAGCCCCTAAGCCTCAGTTTAACGAACGATAAAATGAGTAATGCAACCTTAGATACAGCTGAAACGAAAGAAGGGACGGTTATGGCTAGAACTGCTTTGCTGATAAATTTGCGAATTTTGTGCACTCAAAAGTTAGACAACAACAACAACAAAGCATCTTTCAATACCGATAAAATATATCCAATATCAAACGTTTTGACGTAACATTTCTTTATTGGCATAGTATTTTTATTGACTGTATGAAGTGTGCCACGCTTACATAGTTAATATCATCCGCCTACATGAATATATTCCAAAAAGCAAATATAAAAACAATGTGTGTTTGTAAGGTGGAGAGCTGACAGAAGCGTTAGAACGCCGAGCAAAATGCTTAGCGGTATTTCGTCAGCCGTTACGTTCTGTGTTCAAATTCCGCCAAGGTCGACTTTGCCTTTCAGCCTTTCGGGGTCGATAAATTAAGTACCAGTTACGCACTGGGGTCGATGTAATCGACTTACTTCCTTTGTCTGTCCTTGTTTGTCCCCTCTATGTTTAGCCCCTTGTGGGCAATAAAGAAATAAGAAACGTTAGAACGCCGGGAAAAATGCTTAGCGGCATTTCGTCTATCTTAACGTTCTCAGTTCAAATTCCGCCGAGATCGACTTTGCCTTTCATCCTTTCGAGGTTGATAAATTAAGTACCAGTTGCGTACTGGGATCGATCTAATCGACTGGCCCCTTGCCCAAAAAATTTCGGGCTTTGTGCCTGGAGTAGAAAAGAATGTGTGAGTAGTAGTAGTAGTAGTAGTAGTAGTAGTAGTAGTAGTAGTAGTAGTAATAGTAGTAGTAGTAGTAGTAGTAGTAGTAGTAGTAGTAGTAGTAAAACTTTGCTAATTCTTATTACAAAATGTTCTATATAATTCAGGAAACGGTCGTCATTTTTTATGAAATGAGTACACTAGTTTATTCATAAGTAATATATTTTTTATTAATCAATCAACAATCTGAAAAACGTAACGTATATAAAATCAATAATAAAAGTGAATGTTATTAAGTTGTCGCTTTATATTTCATAGAGCTATATTTATTCGTGTAACTTTTTTTCTCCTGAGTTGAAAAATGATAAACGTATGACACTTTAAGATAGTCTTTCACTTCTTAAAATCATGCTCAGTTTCAAAAAGTCAGTGTGAGCACGTACCACTGGAACATTAAAATCAGTGTGTTTAGGAGTCATCTATAAATTATATTTTAACCAAACTCCAAATAGAATAATTTTAGAAATAGTTTTGAATCTATAAGATATGCCCTTTTATATAGACCAACTATAGCTTACTGGATTTTTTTTTTATATTGTTTGCAAAATCTCATTATTTTATAAAATATCAGTCTTAATTCCGAAGTTTGAGATCATGGCATTGAAAGTCATCATACTAGACAGCAATGTTCAGTTGTTGTTTTTTTTTTGGGGGGGGGGGGGGTAAATTCCATTTTCATTTTCTTTAGTCATGGCAGAGAAAATGTAGAATGGATAGCGGGAAACTAGTCGAGTGATCAGCCGTTCGTATCCTTTCGCTGGAACAACATTTTGCCTGTAGTGAAGACACCACTATGATGAATGAGTCCATAAGGTTCTAAGAAGTACCACAGGCTCGCATAATACACCGATATATGCGTTGGATATAAATGAAGAATGATTTGTTACCTATTCGACTTGGCTATGAGACGTTCTTTTCAAAAGATCGTTGATAAAGGATTTAATTATCTTAATAATTTCATACATACATATATGCAAACAAACAGACGGACTGTCGGGTGGATAGATTGAGAGAGAGAGAGAGAAAGAGAGAGAGAGAGAGAGAGAGAGAGAGAGAGAGAGAGAGAGAGAGAGAGAGAGAAAGATAGATAATATAAAGAAAGAAAGAAAGAAAGATAGATAGATAGATAGATAGATAGATAGATAGATAGATAGATAAGTTTCTTTATTAGCCACACAGGGCTGAACACAGAGGGGACAACATACAATGTAGAGCTTTTCTTCGTTGATAGATAGATAGATAGATAGATAGATAGATAGATAGATAGATAGATAGATAGATAGATAGATAGATAGATAGATGGAAAAAAAGTCTTCCACTACGAACACGCAAAATTCTTCCTTTTTGTGTGATTATGACTCTACTATCTGCTTTCCTGATGATATGTGTCCTTCTAAATCGCTCGATTATTGAGCTAACATCTCCTTTGGAGATAACGGTAAAACAAAAAGAAATATATATATATATATATATATATATACATATAGTAAATTGATTGTTTTTAAATGATTGTCGTATGTATTCATACATGCATTCAAAGAAATGCCTCCCTAACACACAATCAGCTATATCTAAAGTTTAAAGGTAAAATTGATGGTATAAATAAGGAAAAATGTCGAAACATGCACTCCTACATTAATTACTCTAGCATGTGTGATCGCTGTTTATGGGAGAAATATAACTTTGTATTATAACATTTTGCAATATTAAACAGAATGGAATTGTTGAATCTTCCAGACACTTGCATCGTTATTTACTGAGAAACTTCCATCTGCTAATTAGCTAAAGTATTTTTTCATATAATATATTTGCCATTCTCTGAAATAAGGCAACTCGCTAACAAAATATTCAACAGTAAAACTTCTTTAATAGCTTTGTTTATGTTTGTCATATACAAATATGTTTGCACATAAATAGATAGATATTTCAAATGCTATGCTCATGACAATTGGATGAATAAACGTGTAATGCATTTTCAAAGGGTTTTCGGCAGCCAATCAAATCTTGTTGTCTAATCATATGCGATGCAACGGCGATATTTCGAGGGTTTTTTTGTTTTGTTTTTTAACATAACGCAGCTTCCCTACTTGAATTGTTCGAATATTCCACAATGTGATTACTATTCAAGAAGCTTTCACTTCTAATAACATTGAGGAACAAGCAATGTTGTACCTCAAGAATGAAATATGTGATTATATGTGTATTTTCGTGCTGAATCCAAATATGTTTCTTAGCCTATTTTATATAGGTCAGGCTTTTGTGTTGCATGCAATTTAATTAAGATCTGTATAGTTACGGGTAGTTTAAAAAGTAGCTTTGTCTGAGATTTTTCCTGTACTTTGCTTTATATATATATACATATATATATATATATATATATATATATATATATATATATATATATATATTAAATGTCAAGCAACAAGAAACAACACACAAAAGCTACTAATACTGCATTTACGAGCAGACTTACTTGGAGTACATCCACACAGATTTGACTCAAGTTTGTGCAAGTTTAGACAGGTTTTTTTAAAATCTTCAGTGTCTACTGCTCTGAGCAAATTTATCCTTCCAACATCAGCGTTTTTATAATGTTGGAAGGATAATTTCACATAAAGATTTATGCAACATATGTATATATATACATCAGGAATAAAAGGTTTATGTACGCAAAGCGTGAACTACATGGTTTACATTTTTCAGGATGAATAATTTTTGTGTAACATAAAATTAATTATTGATAATTTTCACTATCTTCATTGTACACTAGCTAATATTTTGTATTTCCTATTCCTTCATTTCTTATTATAAATTGTAAACAATCGATATCATTTAAGAAGTCTATGTAGAAAAATTTCCTGCTTGCTTTTCGAGAAAATAAGGAAAAGCAATTCTATTCTCTTTGAGCATGGAGAGTGAAAGAAAAAATACAAACGAGTAGGGGTTCAGAAATAAAAGTAACGAAAAGCAGAATTTTTTCTACTTGCCTTTCAGTCGAATTACGAAAAATCAGTATCGTTCGTTTTTTCACATTCTATTTTTCTCTCTAAGACAGGTGAGTAACAAAGAAAGACAAGACAGAGTGGAGATCAAGGAGAGAAAGGCAGAGCAAAGCAGAATTTTTTCTGCTTACCTGCTAGCCGTATTAAGTCAGCAGACACGCTATCAACATATTATCTCCTGAATCGTTGATGTGTTTTACTTCCTCGAGCGGCAGAGATCAAAGACTTGCCTATTCAAAAGATTTAAAGTTTCCTTCATAGTCAGACAGATTTAGACGAAAATGAGTATTTAGACAATTTGCATATTATGTTTTACAACTGAGCCTGGTTTATTTCGTACATTTATTCGGTACTGAATTGTATATAGCGCTTTTAAAAATACTTAACCCATGGAGAGTATTCTTGATCCCTTCTTAAGATACGAATTCAGTCATGTTACCACTATCCAGAATTTTCACACTTGGAGCGAAAAGAAGCAACTGGCAAAGTTTCCTTTTTGTGATTAAAAAGTAAAGTTTACATCCATTTATTCAAATCAATGCCTTAAAATTTAATTTTAAATATTCAAAATTATCTTTTTTAAAAAAGGCTACGCAAGAAAAGAAATTAGCACCTAAATTTTTCGTTAGATTAAAGCATCCATTCATTTTTTTTAAAATTATTATTCAGTAGCATTTTTCACATTTTCATTAATCCCCAGAATGGCGAAAGAGAAAATTAGCTCAGTTTCCTCTTTACTTTCCCTACATTTTTTCCACCTTGTTTTGAATTAATGTGATTACTTGTGTGTATATAATACCTAGGTATATATATATATATATATATATATAATCAAAATAAGCAGCAGGATATCAAGAAACGA
>NC_142928.1:125537330-125577330 GCF_046866305.1 Octopus bimaculoides
ATCGGATCAACTGGAATACTAGTCGTCATGACCGACGGAGAGCCAGGCCATATATACACTATACATATACATACACGTAAGCAGACACACACAGACACACACACACAAACTCACACACACACACAGATACATACATGTATATATATATATATATATATATATATATATATATATATATATATATATATATATATATATATATATATATATGTATGAATCCATATGTCAATAATTTAGCATCAATCATCAGACATTGCTTGCCAACAATAATGTGGTCTGGGGAAAAAGATATTTCTTGCTTGCCCAAGTTTCCAGCCTTGTCGTTTTCTTTCGATAAGTCCTCAGTGATTGACCCATCACATATATCATATCATTACAAACAGGCGTTATAGGGTCAACACAGTTAAGTTGTATATCAGAAAGACTCCACTAGTTTTAGCTGATACCGTGAAAGCTTTAGTTGGCTGTACTGTTTTCACAAGGATATAAATATCGTGTATATCATGAATTAGGTTGTACGAATCGAAACCTGCTCACAGAATCACCTCGCAAACTCAGCTAACCCAATATATTACACCAGAGTTTCTCATAGAGTAGATGGAGCTGGCTTACATATGACACTCTTATGAAGGAATGAATAATGGAGCAGACGAATTGATGGTTTTAATTTTTTACAATTTTTCCATCACCATGAAGAAAAAAGAAATATATAGATTCAAACCAATTATATGCCAACTCGATTC
Organism: Octopus bimaculoides; assembly: GCF_046866305.1. NCBI lineage: Eukaryota > Metazoa > Mollusca > Cephalopoda > Octopoda > Octopodidae > Octopus > Octopus bimaculoides. The sequence continues at coordinate 125,538,074 of NC_142928.1, forward strand.
ACTCAGTTATTGATAATAGGTGAGTGCTCCGAGCTAGTAGAATTGTTAGCGCGTCTGGAGAAATATTTTGCGGTATTTGCTCTAGTTCTTTACGATCTGATTTCAAATGCTGCCAAAGTCGACTTTATCTTTCATCCTTTCGGGATCAATAGAATAAGCACTGGGGTCGATGTAATTGGCTTTCCTTCCCTTGTTGGCCTCGCGCTTAAATCTGAAACTATTAATGACGACGAGAACGGTAAAAATATTAGATGGAGGCAAGGCAAAGAGCTGGCAGAATCATTTGCACTCCAGGCAAAATGCTCAGCAGTATTTCGTCCTAATTTACGTTCTGAGTTCAAATGCCGCCGGAGTAGACTTTGCTTTTCATCTTTTCGTGGTCGATAAAATCGTACTAGTTGAACGCTCTGGTCGATGTAATCGACTTATTCCTCCCCTGAAAATGCTGGCCTTGTGCCAGAATTTGAAATCAATATTCGGTGGAGAAACGATGATAAAGAATGTTTTTGTCAGTATGAGAACCACTGCATTAAACCATTCCACACAATATGAAAATCTTGATATTTTAATTTTGAGTAAACAATATAGTGGAGAAAATAATATAATGTAATTTTTGTTTTTATATCTCAGAATAAGTATTTCCCTATACCAGGAGAGCCTATAAAAGTTGTAAAAAACAAAAACACTATAAATGGGCATATATTGTTTGCTGAAGATTTAAAAAAGTATATGTATATAAGAGAATGATCGTGTAAAATGTGTATAACAAATCTTCTCCACCTTGAGACGTGCCCATATAATGAGATAGAAGTAAATAGTATTTGGTGAAGACATAGATATATTTCTATGATAAATAAATATATGGGAAAGAGAAAAAATATAAAGGAAGATAATCCATTATAAATGTCACTAAATAAGAATTATCACACGAAAAGGCTTCCATTATTGTTATCAAAAAAATATTCTTTTATCGTATATTTAGAATTGAAGATGTAGAAATACATCTTGTTATTCTCTTACAGAAAAATATTCAGTCATTCTGTTTATTTCTTCTTAATGTAATGTGAATATTTGCTATTTGCTTAGTAAATATTTCTTTCTAAAATAAATACTACTATGTCTCAAATGTATGACGTACATGGAGACAGTTTCCAGGTAAAAGAGTTTGTTACAACGGAGCTGATTCTTTTTTTAATAGACTCTTCTGAGAAATTTTGAAACCAAACCTACAATCTAATGATACCTTGTTCAATAACACAGTGCATACGTTGAATGCTGGGGCGATATGTACCAAGCACAGGCGCCTGTTGAACGCCAGGTGTACTGAGTTATTTGAGAATCATGTATTTTGAAAGGTAAGAACCATGCCATTGATAGGTTATGAAATGTAGATCTTTCGATGAATTGGCTATTGACTGTGTCAGTTGTGGCCCGCAGCTCAGAAAACAGTTTTGTTGAGATACCTTCAGCAGCATGTCTTCCGACTGCAAAGCAGAATATTGAGAGTTGCTACTTTTACTATCCAGGCATGAGCAACCTTTATCGGGAAGTGAGCCATATGAGACATGATTCATCATCAGGTGGATCACACTACTAAAGTATTTCAAGGTAAGTTTTCGTTAGGCGTGCGATTCAGAAAGTCTCACAGGTCGCAGGTTGTCCATGACTAAACAATAACCAAATCTGGCAATGCAATTTCTTGTAAAAAAAAAACAAAAAAAAAGGATAGCAAATGATGAGATTATTTTGCGTATTTCGTTTGTGACTGTTGTTTCTGTTGTTGTTGTTGCTGTTTTTGTTGCTACTGTTATTTTGCTCGTACAGAGCAATATTCAAACGTACGGAGCTATATTCAAAGGCTTTTCAAGCGAAGAGCATCAGGTCTTTTTAGTATTTAGGACTGCGTGATTTAGAGTATCATTTCCTTATATCAGATGTCAGGGTGTGATCTGAAGGAGATTTGTTTGAAATTTTGGGCAGAGTGAGTAACCCACACAACGGTTTTAGTTTTTCTCGTTGGCTTCTCTGTTGATGTTACTCTTATGATTGCAAAGTGAGGAAACTTCATATGTTGTGCGTTTTAACTAATACGATTTAGTAGAGAAGTGTTATACTGTGTGGTAAAAAAAATAGCTGGTAGTTGACTAAACATGTAGTCTGTTTCATTGCATTCTGAAAGCAACGGAAAGGTAAAGCAGTAGAGTGGAAAACAAATTCCTTACAGCGCTTTATCAAGTTTGTTTACTTTCAAATTTCAAATCCCACTGGTTAATCTTGTGTTTTATTCTTCTCAGGTCGAGAAGATAAGTGCTTATTCTACATTGAGTTGATTAAGTTGCTCAGTCCCCTTCCCAATAAATTTTCAGCTTCCTTACGCCACTGGGAGAAATCAATATTGATACGCCTCAAGTAAATATCACTCGATATCTGAAGGCAAGAACTGAACGTAGTTCAATGGTTCACTAAATCTATATTAAATATTTGTTTTTTTTTTCTTTCGTGTGAGTTTATTTATTTTTGTTCTTTCCACGGGAATGCTGAAACATTCTCGTACTATTGCGGTTGTACATAAGCGTATGAACAGTATGACTATACTAGTTATAAATCTAAACGTACGTAGGGGAGTATACACACTGCGAAATTGCTTCTGCAGCTGTTTGAGTAACAGATTATTTGTTTTATAATAATTACCAGTTGAAATTACTGAATAAAACACTTGTTCTTGTGACGTTTGTTAAAATTACTGTCAAAACCATAACATCGATAGGAAGAAAGTTGTACATACATTTCTACTGAATTTTATAGTCTTTTTTATTGATTTGAATATTTTTATATCTATATTACACATATCTCATTTCAGAAGGTCCTGCATTATTAAATAACCAAATATTACTTTAGTTTATTGTAATGGTAGAAATCTGGAAATATTCATAGCTTCATCTCATAATTTGATATGTCGAAAAGTATGTATAAAAACTTAGCAATGGAAAGCAGCATTTTGGTCTGACATATTAGTACTTAAACATGTGGAACCTAGCATCTGACATGCCATTCAAGAAGCATGCGCTATTATAAATGTTTCATAGTAACAGAACTAATCTTACATATGTCATCTAGTTAACTAAATGGGATTAGTAACTAATTTTAAGTTTTGTTAACTTTCTGCCTTCTTTTGCAATATTTCAATATTTTAAATACTTCTCAAGCGATTTCTTTACCTTGATTTCTTCGTAAATTAGGAATCATTAACCTTTTGCCTGTCCAAAACATTTTCGTTAGTTTGGCCTAAACGTCCACGCTCATTTTCAGACTTTTAATCAGTCATTGTTTCATACGATCTGAATAATATAAAGTTTTCCTTTCGTAAGTCTTAAACTATTCTACTGGTTGAAAAGAATTGGAAATGTGTCTCATATATGGTACACGAATACCGTGGAAATATGCCTTCGGTATCACAGGACAGGTAATGAGTTACATTTCTCTATCATTGCTAGTTCATAGAAACATGACAAAATAAGCAGCGAAACCTAGCAAGAGAATATTAGTTATTGTTCTTATATATTATCAGCATCGAAATTCACTTTAAATAGATACTGAACTTTGTTCTTTCCTTTTAAAGTTAAGATACCCACAACTCAACTGGCAAACATTATGAGTATCCTTTGCTTTGTATACTAGAGAAACAATGGCAGATAAATTTTCAGAAGTGTGAGAAAATATGAGAGAAAATTATATTATTGATTTCATTAAAATAGACAGTAAGTGTATCAGTTGATAAACTTGTGCTACTTGACAAACTACTTTACCAGTAGAATGTCTATATTTGAAATAGGTAGGGTGCTTCACAATCAATCACAGAGTAGACATAAAGACGAGAATGGTTTCTGTTTTAATTTTTATATAGTAGATATATGAAATCTTACAATTTTCCGATAATACAAACAATTAATTTTCCTATTTTAAATATAGATATCAGTAGTAGTAGTAGTAGTAGTAGTAGTAGTAGTAGTAGTAGTAGTAGTAGTAGTAGTAGTAGTAGTAGTAGTAGTAGTAGTAGTAGTGGTAGTAGTAGTAGAATTTTATGAAGAACACTGCGTAGTGCAGATCTAACAGAGCTTGGATATAATATTTAGAATAACAATAAGTGAAAAGAAGGCATGCAGGAATAGCATGGTATAACATCTTCGGATGTAGTACAGAGAAATATTTACATGCAATTCAATCTCACGTAACACAAACGCTGTTTGTATCTCGACTAGCTTTGTGTATTATGCAATCTATATAATGCTGTTATATCTGTTCTTTTTCTACAAAATATTTCTTCAAATGAGCATAGGTGCATGTATCATCTGAATGAGAGTTGATACATAAAAATTACCAAACGAAGCTGCAGACACCATGATACTTAGAACTTTAACGATGTTTTGATAATTTAAAATCCAGTTATTTCAACTCCTGGAATCTAATGTTTCTATATATATCTATCTAGATTGCATACTATAAGAACAGGATTTTAGGCGGCGAGCTGGTCGAAACGTTAGCACGCCGGGTAAGATGCTCCGCGGCATTTCGTCTCTACGTTCTGAGTTCGAATTCCGCGATGGTTAACTTTGTCTTTCATCCTTTTGGGGGCGATTAAATAAGTACTAGTTATCTTCAAAGAGACTGAGTGTGAGTTAGCATATAACAAGAAGGGACATATCAATTTTAGATACAATTCAGCTGCTGGACTTCGACATACTTTTCAACGCAGTTTCTCTCACAAAATACAAGTAGACTTGAGGATAAAAGAAAAAAATCTGGATCATGATACCACACAGGGTCATTGAACGCAAGACCTTGTTATGAAACGAAGTTCTTAACTAATCACTTATACTGCTTCTATGTGGTCATCTCATGATATGATTTATTAGTGATTCAGATAAAATGTTTAGTCTTGACATCTGTTTGAACTCACTAATAACGGTTTCAAATTTTGGCACAGAGCCAGAAATTTTGGGGAGGGGCTAAGTCGATTACATCGACCCCAGTGCTTAACTGGTACTTATTTTATCGACCCCGTAAGGATAAAATGCAAAAATCGATCTCGGTAGAATTTGAACTCAGAATGTAAAGACAGATGAAACGCTGCTAAGCATTTTGTCCGGCGTGCTAACGATTCTGTCAATTCGCTGCCTTGAACCCACTAAAACCGGTTTCAAATTTTTGCACAAGGCCAGCAATTTCATGGTACGGGATAAGTTGATTACATCGACCCTAGTATTCAGCCGGTACTTTTTTTTATCGACCCCAGAAGGATAAGAGGCAAAGTCGACCTTGGTGGAATTTTGAACCCACCATTACCAAATCATGTTACATAGAACGGTGGATTAGCAAAATCGTTACAACATCGGGGAAAATACCTGGTAGCATTTTGTTTCAGTTCTTTATTTCTGAGTTCAATGGCAACTTTGCCTTTCATCCCTCTTTGGTCGTTGAATTAAAATGACAGTCAGCTACTGAATTCGACGTAACCGATTTACACATTTCCTTCAAAACTGTTTGTCGTATGCCTAATCACGAAATCATTATATGATTGATTATGTTCATAAACCCGCAAGAAGTTTAAAATAATGACTACATTTGACGTTTTTCTGACATTCTCAAAATAACGAAACTGCAGTACATAATACTTTCTTTAATTAACGCCTTAAAATAGTCATGGTATTTAAACGTAAATGTAACCAATTCGTAGATCTGTTACTGTGTAGGAATTCAAAAGATGACTTTCTATCTCATGAGAGATTGATCTTCTTGGGACCAAACATTTCAACTTGGATTTGCCGCAAAGGAGACTAGTTTTGATCGCCAATAATATGGTCAGGCAAAAATGAATTCTACCAATTCTTCATGTTGAGACAAATATATGCATCGTTGGGGATCACTTCAGGAGAAAAAAATTCCCTCTCCTACAGTTATTGATACCTTAAATTGAATTGAACACTACTACAGAATAGACATAGCTAAAAGTATACAAGGGTCAAGTAGTGGTATAATCCCGGGAGATGTATTAAGTCTAACACTTTATACAAGGCTCATGCTGTTTATAGGTAAAAATCATGTGTTTATTAACTAGTTTAGATTATTCGAAAGTCAAGAATCTTGACCGTTTACCCTACGTTGCGACGGAAAAGGAACTGCTACTCTTCATCTATGAATCCCACGACTTATCGATAGTACCTACTGAGCTGCGACTTATTTTATTCAAAGACACGGTATGAATATTCGTAGATGTCCTTTCTTCTATGGGCACAAGGCATAAAATTTTGGGGAAGGGGGCTGGTCGATTACATCGTCCACAGTGTTCGACCCTGAAACGATGAAAGGCAAAGTCGACTTGGTGGAATTTGAACTCAGGACATAAAGACGGACAAAATGCTGCTAAAGATTCTCGCAGCTTGCCGTCTTAATATTCGTAGATAGAATACTAATATTGGTTTCTTACACTTATGAAATAGGAATAGGGAAGCATTGTAGCCAATTAAGTCAGCCTCAGTTAATAAGAATAAAAGGTATGTAGACTCTAGCATTGTCAGAACACACAATGTAAAAAAATGGGCGTAATTGAATACAAGGCATTTTATCCATCGTTCGACAGAAGCATGCTAATAAACAACATTGACCTCATTTTTTTTCACTTTCTCGCCGATAGTGTATTCGAGTCAGCTGATGAATTTTATAATTAGCAACGACACTTCGTGAAGTTATTATTAGGGAAATAATGAAACACAAAGCACCAATTAGACGATTATGACCACCTAGCTCTCTAACAAGTAAACAAAAATTATTTCCAATAACAAAATAACAGCTATGTTTATATATAAATAAAATAATAAAGTGTTGTTTACTTTGTTTCGTTTTCTTGCGTGTCTGCATGCGTGTATTAGTGTTTTTACGTGTGTATAAGTGTGCGAGATTGTGAAGTGGAGTGAACAGTAGATTGCATTGCGCTGTAACAGTTGTCCATCGTCCCAGTGTGACATAGCTTAATTTAATTAGATTTTTTAATTTTTAATGATGCAGTTCCTGTAATATATCCTCTTCAAAAATTTATAACGGAAAGTTCCAGTGAGAGGAGAAATATGTCGATATTTACAGATCTATGTATATGTTCATATGTTTGCATGTACGCGTATGTGCTTAAAAGCGAGTTTCTTTCGGTTTTCGTTTTATAAAAACATACACATATGGTGCATAGATTTTCGTACTACATTGGTACAAACATTCACATACAGCCATGACAGCAACTGATTAGATAGATAGATAGATAGATAGATAGATAGATAGATAGATAGATAGATAGATAGATACATACATACATACATACATACAGACAGACAGACATATATGCATACATACATACATGCATACACACGCATGCACACACACACACACACACAAACATACATACATACACACATTCATACATACATACATACATACATACATACATACATACATACATACATACATACATACATACATAATTAATTAAGCAGATAGAGTGAATCTAAGCAGATGGATGAATAAATGAAAATGCTTGTTTTTAAAATCCTTTTAGAACCATTGCGAAATTAATTTTATCATCAACTTCAACGCTTTTTTCCCAATGAATTTAAAGCAATTATACAGCTTTAGCGCATCTACATATACATTCTCGAGTTATTTTCCTCTATGAAGTTTTTTTACAAAATCAATTATTCCTGGAATTCGTTTCCAATTCCATTGTAAACTCAACTCACATTTTCATATCATATACATACACACACACATACATGCGTGGCAACCTGGGCAAGTATAATAGAGAGGATTTGGTAGACGACAACTGAAAGAAGCTTGTATATATCAAGTGATTCCATAAATAACGTCCGAAGTATCAAATATATAATTTCTATCAAATTTTTACAGTATTCTAAAATGTCGAATGCATTGATTGATACGCATATGAATTTGGAAACCTTTAACGTGATATAATTTCTTTTTACAGAATAATCTAACTGAATTAATTACTAATTTTAACCCCTCAAAGATGGATGTATCCAAGGAACATTTAAAGCACATAATGCTTTATGAGATCAAAAAGAGAAACAGTGGATCAAAAGTAACCCGAAATATCCATTCTGTATGCAAGGAAGAGTGCTTGAACGAAAGAAGTTGCAGAAGATGGTTTGCAAAGTTCAGAAATGGTGATTTCAGCCTAAGTGTGGAGCCATGAAAAAGACACCCTGTTGAATTTGATGATGAACTTCTTTTGTCAGAGCCTGACAAGGATAATGTTCTATCAGTTAAAGAATTGGAAAGCAAGCTCAATTCAAGCCATTCAGCAGTTCACCACCATCTTCAACAGCTTGGAAAGGTGCCCATTATCGGAAAATGAGTTCCCCGTGATTTGACATAAGCAAACCGAAAATCACAAGTGGACATCTGTTCATTTTTTCACTCTCGTGAACATATCTCACCATTTTGAACAGATTAGTTACTGGTGATGAAAAATGGATTTTTAATGAAAATATTATAAAGCGATGCAGGCAACGGCTTAGCTGTGGAGAGCAGGCTAAACCACAACAGACAAGACATCCATGTAAAAAAGGTTCTTTCTGTTTTGTGGGATCGCACTGGAGTCATCCACTTTGAGCTGCTATTAACTAATGTAACAATTACTGGTCACACCATAAAGCGTTTGGATACCACTTTGAGGAAGAAAAGGCGTGCTTTTTGGCGAATCGTAAGGGAATGGTGTTTCATCTTGATAATGCAAGGCTCCACAACGCAATGATGACGTTAGAAAAAAATCGAAGAACTTGGCTGGGAAAAATCCCTCCCCCGCCTAATTCCCTGGCTTTTGCTCCTTCCTATTACCATTTGTTTCGAATCTTACTGAATCATTTAGATGGATTAGTACTCACAATCCCCAAAGAAGTCGAAACTGACCTCTCTTCCTTCTTCTCATCAGGACCAAAACAATTTTTCATCAATCGAATTTAAAAACCTGATGAGAAAATGAATGGAAGTCATTGATAATGATAGGAATTATACACAGGAATAAATTGTTATAAAATGTAAAATCAGACCACTTTTTGCTTTACCTAAAATTCGGACATTACTTGTGGGATGACCTGATGTGTGTGTGTGTGTGTGTGTGTGTGTGTGTGTGTGTGTGTGTGTGTGTGTGTGTGTGTGTGTGTGTGTGTGTGTGTGCGTGCGTGAGTTTAGATGCATTTCGTCCGTCTTCGCGATCTGAGCTCAAATTCTGCCGAGGTTGACTTTGTCTTTCATCCTTTCGGGATCAATAAAATAAGTACCAGTTGAATATTGGAGTCGATGCAACTGATTTACTTCCTCCCCCTAAATTTCTGGTCTTGTGCCAACATTTGAAACCTTCATTATTGTTTCTCATGACCGAGGTCGACATTACCTTTCATCCCTTCGGGGTCAATAAAACAAGTACCAGTTGAGCGCTAGTGTCCATATAATCGACTCAACTCCTCCTCCGAAATTGCTGGCATTGTGCTAAAATTTGAAATCAATATTACAGTTTATCAATAATTTTAAAATGGTTTTCATCTATTCAGTCATCCATCTCGATTCCTTTCTATATGTGTGGGAGGCAGAGGGAGCGAAAGATAGAGAGTGTGTACGTGTCATGCGCGTTTGCGTCTGTCTGTTTGCCTCTCTGTCAAAATAAATTTATCCAAGATAACTTTACTTCACAGTTATAATCTAATACCCTAGATAAGGACATAGTCAAATAGATAATTCATCATAGTCATTTGTGACGTTATTTTATTGACATAAAACGTAGTTATAGAAATATATTGAAAGACAATTTCAGAAGCGTGTGCGTATGCGTGTGTGTGTGTGTGTGTGTGTGTGTGTGTGTGTGTGTGTGTGTGTGTGTGTGTATCTGTGTGTATGTGTTTATATTCTTATATTATTTTACTCTCTTATTTCAGTCATTTGACAGCGGCCATGCTGGAGCACCACATAATATATATATTAATATATGTGTGTGTGTCTGTGTGTGTGTGTGCGTGTGTGTGTGTGTGTGTGTGTGTGTGTGTGTGTGTGTGTGTGTGTGTGTGTGTGTAGAAGGTTGAAAAGGAACACACTAGTTGATATATATGGAAAAAAAGTCAAGGTAGAAAATGCTAAAATAATTTTATAAAAAGATTTCAGTACCGGTTTCAGTCATTGAGACTTTTTGAAATGTAAGTATGGAAAACAATTAAATTTTGGAAAAATCAAAAGAAAAGTTTTTTGAAAGAATATTTGTATAATATTCAAATACAAGAGGCATTTTCCTTGTTTCTGCCTGTCTCTGTCTCTCTTGTTTACTCTTTGTGGGTTCGAGGTCGTTGTGAATTCTTGGCAGAGGAGAAGAAGAAGAAGAAGAAGAAGAAGAAGAAGAAGAAGAAGAAGAAGAAGAAGAAGAAGAAGAAGAAGGAGGAGGAGGAGGAGGAGGAGGAGGAGGAGGAGGACGACGACGACGACGACGATGACGACGACGATGACGAGGAGGACGTGTGGTAGTTGTAAAACGTCGGTAGGGAATCAAATTCAATCACTTCTTTTGGAATTAGTCATTTATATTTGTATGTGCAGTAACATTACGGTCACATATGCATGAGCAGTATTACAACACTTGTCTTGTCATTTGTTTAACAGAATCAGTAACTGGTCCGAGTTGATGTTTTCTCGGGTCTTAAAAAATGAAACCGCAGCTGTTAGTTGGAGTTTCGGCAACATATTTTTGAGGGGGCAGCAAACACTTGTGCGCAGAAGGTCCTACTGCATTCCGTCTCCGAATGCAGAAGTCGATGTCTCATCTGGCGGAGAAGCAAATCTGTAGGTGTTTGTGGCCCCTTGCACTGCAGCACAAGAACTACTCGGGGCCACCCATCGATGTAGGCAACAAAACTCTTGCACAAATGCACAAGACAGATGTTGCATGTCTGGGCCAAATGTGTCTACTATCCTCAATGCTCGTTCTTATTACACAGATGTAATGGCTTGCTTTCTCGACGGCTTCCGACAATTTTTTAGTAACTTCCTTTCTCTTCTTCACAGCTAGTCTAATGACTATTAGAAATTATGCAGCCTAGCATTTGGAGCACGTTTAGTGTTTTGATTTCATTGCTCATCAAGTAAGAGAGAGAGGGGGAGAGAGAGAGAGGAAGAGAAAAAGAGAGAGAGAGGTGTAGTGCAATATAGTTTCCTAGATATGAATCGAAATTTTCGTGCTGTTGAATGTGACTTGATTATCATTTCCTAATATAATTTTATTTTAATTTTCTACTTTTGCTTTCCCCATGCTAATATTGAAGGTGATGATAGAGGTGGATAGTTTAAGAAAGGAATGAGACCAAGCCACTATATTAATCCATATTATGCAAAAGTTACAAAATTCAGATAGATTTATAAGAAGGCTTCAACATAGTATCACATGCCACATGTGCTTTTGCTGTATACATAAACATCTTATCTAATTGGTGATCATATTGTTAAATGATAATTAATCCACGTTACATTTCGATACATAAGTAAAGTGCAATCTTACGAAAAATTGAATTATACTGTAGAGTAATGCTGCATTTCAAACTTATGTAACACAAAAACAAAAATTGGAGACGTTGAGTCATAATTTTCATTACTATAAATGACAACATAAACTAATCATCATTAATACACATTTGATCAAGGAGGCGAGCTGGCAGAATCGTTAGCACGCCGGGACCAAAATGCTTAGCGGCATTTCGTCCGCCTTTACGTACTGAGATCAAATTATGTCGGGGTCGACTTTGCCTTTCAACATTTCAGGGTCGATGAAATAAGTGCCAGTCAAGTACTGGGATCAATTTAATCAACTTAACCCTGTCCCCACAAACTGCTAACCTTGTGCCAAATTTTGAAACCTTTATAACACGTTTGTCAGTAGTCTGCAACATGTACAGCTGAGGATAAGGAAATATAACTCTGTAAAGAGAACCTTTTCTAAAAGGATCTTATACCGTTTTAACCTGAAATTTTGAAGGAAAATAATGATTTTGGCCGCCTATACGTATTGAGATCACTGATTTTATCAAAAGTATCAGTTGCCTTAGTGGTTGCCAATGAAAGGCTTACGAAGAATAATGATTTTGCATTCATAGCTGAATACAATTAGAAGAAAATGCTGTATCAACATCAACTGTAAAGCAAACATTGTCAGTTCAGAAACTCTCACCAGAGACGTTCATAAGAGCGTCCAAACAAGAGACTAAATACTGGTGCAAGATGTTGACGTATTACAGAAGCCATTCATATCTACATCTAAAATAACCACAGATGAAATGCAATTGACGTACTAAACTAGCTTGGTATAAACTGATCTACTCGAAATCTATAGACCTGCTGATTGCTTAAACTGCTTCAACCAGTTTCTCCAAATTGATTACTACACCAAATATATACTAGAAGTGTAAAAATTGAATTGGCTGGTGTATCGAACAACTTTTAATTAATAAAGCTATATTCCCTGATGTAATATAAATAAATAAATGTGATAGAAACTTTTGTGACAATAAGATCTAATTACATTACGACATTAGACTATTTCCCACCTGTGCTTTCTGTCATCACTGCATTTGGCAAAATACCTGCTATTCCACTGGTTGTCAATGAAAGGCTTAGATCACAAAAAGCTAGTCAACCATCTTCGTGAGGTAACCTAAAACACACCAACTGACCGTAACATTACAGATATTTCAATAGGAGTACTCTAAGGAAATAGTCTGCTCGTGCTTGTTTATTTTGGAGCTGAAACCGATATCATTTATTGTCTCAACATTGCTGGAAATAGCAAGAAACATGTAAAGCAAAAAAGGCGGTTGTCATGGTTGGAATGTCTATCTTTAAATATAGGTCTGCTAATCAGAGCTGATGAAATATGGCATTGAAGCATTCTTCCTACAAGATGAACCAACAATGCAACCAACGTTTCAGATAGTTGATTGAACGGTGCAAAAAAAGTCTCTCCCTTGATATTGAAATCCTTAAAACACTGTGCACACCATCCACAGAAATAGTGATAATGGAAGGCTTTATCTTAAAAGGAAGACGAAGGAAGGGTTATTATTTTTTTAATCAGTCCAGAAAGTCTTTAAATGTCGTATGGCGTTCAATATGTATGTGTGCGTACGTGTTTAAAACTTCTAATGTCCTTATTCTAATAAACTTATTGTATATTGTTTTTACACCAGCTCTCGTTTTAATACAAATATTTCTTTTGCATCGCCACACGTTTGTAAATGGCCCTCGTACCATTCAGATGCTTAGCGGCACTTCATCCGTCTTTATGTTCTGAGTTCAAATACCACCGAAGTCGACTTTGCCTTTCATTCTTTTGAGGTTGATAGAATAAGCACCAGTTAAACACTGAGATAGATGCAACCCATTAGCCTCCACTCCAAAATTTCAAGCCTTGTACCTATGGTGGAAAGGATTATCATTTTGCATTATTATTATTGTTATCATAATCATTATTAACATTATTAATATTAATGATATTTTTTTTATTGCCTAATAAATAAGTCAGGCATGTCCAGCGTAACTCAAAACAAAATTTTGGCTTTCATTAGCTGTTAGATACGTTTTATTGCTATTTTGTATTTGCAATGAGTTTCAAACGAAGAACAGTATTACGGAATTTCTCCACTCAAGTAGAATTCATTTTTATTATGGTTCTTTTCTTTTGTCAACAAGGTAACCAGTACTTTTACATAAGGTAATGGTAAGTGATAGGAAGAGGAGACAAACTGTAAGAGCATGAATGGCAGTAGCACAAAAAAGAAAGGCGTCTGTCAGTTCGATAATAACAAAATGGAAAGCAGAATGAATTTAAATGAGCACTAATAACATGGGTGTAGATATGTCTATATAGTTATGCGGTTAAGTCAGATTCGCAAGAATGCGACTTTTAGATGCGATCCAGCTGCATGACATCCTTGGGTTAATGTCTTCTTCCATATTTTCTAATTGACCCAAATATTACTGTATGAAAGACTGTCGTATGGCCTGTGCATGTTCTTGGGCGACAGATTTAAAAGTTGTCCGGTTTAAGACAACCTTGGTGGTTCAATGCAGTCCACTCGATGGTAAACAGGTTATTGGTCGATGTCTTGATGAAGTGATTCTTACAGCAGCAGATTATGGGTCACGATCATTTCCTTTCTTTCAATCCACCAGTCTCAGATGTCTTGTAGTGATCATGGTCATTAACTTCTCTTCTCTGACTAATCAAAAAAAAATCACCAAAACCTGGGCAGAAATGGGAACAACGACAACAATAGCAACATAGTAACAATAGTGAAGGGAAATGATTCAGCTCCTAAAGAAATTCGAGACAAGTGATAAAATAATATAAAATCTAGTATTCCTCCATTATTTTGCAAAAAGGGCAAATTGGTGCAAAGAGGACACTCGGTAATACACCACCCAGAAGTGATTTATGAATAAAGAAGAAAGCACTACCCATTCTCAATCAATCAGGAATATATGAGAGATCATTTTGTTCATTACACAGGGGAGGATAGGGATATTTAGCAAAGACTTCCTGAATTTGAAGAAACTGCTGAGGTTTCGTATGAGCAACGATTACTTTGGAGAGTTTGCAGAATGTTGTTCGAGGCCAGGACAACTCTTGGAGAAGTAGTCTTAAAACTGGAAGTCTTCTTGTAAGTGAACCGTCCTTTATATGAGGTTCCTGGAGCTTGGAAACTCTTTTTCCGCGAACTGCCTTATAAGCTGTGTGACAAGCTCTATTCTTGCCTGTACTTCATCGTTGACGTAATATTTTCGTATAGAAATCAAAATCCAACCGTGTCGTACCACTTCATAGTGTTAAAAATGGGCCTGACCTAAAGTAGCAATTGCAATATCTATTTGGGCCAAAATGTTCTCATACAGGGAAGTCATTATTATGGATGATCACATGCATTCCAAACAATTAGAGCGTATACAATCGATATGCTACAAGCTAAGTCTTATTGCAAAAATATTCCTATTGTTACAAGGTTTATAAATCCACCTCAGTGAATCAGCCGAGGAAATTATAAAACATTATCAGAGCTTGGGCTCATTTCTGTACGCAGTCAAGAATACTGTCCCTGAAAAAGGAAATTGAGGCATTCTGTGACGTCTCTGAACAACGGTCATATGACCTTTAATTTTAAGTCTATCCTACAATAGCGTAATCTTGAACATAATTTTCAATTGGAAAATTCTTTAGTATTTTTCGATAGCAACTTGCCCTCATTGAGTCTTTTATGAACGTGGAATTAACTTTTGGTACGAAAACTTTTCTTTACCCCTGCTCTATGTGATCGATTTATATGACAGTCAAAGATCCTTAAATTTTTTCTTATTGTTTTTTTATGTAGGGAGGTCATATTGAATAAAATGAAGCAAGATGCACATAAACTGAATAAAAGAGGTGTGATAATAACAAATGTAATGACTTCAATGATAGATCAGTTCAATCAAGGATGACCTAGTGTTTAACAAAAACAACAAATCAGTCCATTACTGCAATCACCTATGTCCATTACTATTTTTTCCAGATTAAATTGATATAAAAACGATTATTAAAAACGTATGATTTTATGCAAACTGGACTTTTCGACGGAGTCTGGTTTTTTTATTGTTTTTTTTTTTATAGTTTATATTCATCAATACTAGTGGTTGATCCAAGACGATCACATGGCAGAATCGTTAGCACTCCGGGCAAAACGATTAGTGGCATTTCCTCAGTTTTCATATTCTGAGTTCAAATTCCGCCGAGGTTGACTTTACTTTTCATCCTTTCAGAGTCGATAAAATAAGCACCTGATGAAAACTGAGGTCAGTTGAACCAACTTATCTTCTTCCCCAAACCTGATGACCTTTCTTTATCTTTAAATCAATAGAAGCTTGTTTTTTTTATTTTCCTACTGTGTCAATTATGTTTTTTTTTAATAGTTAAGCATTTATTGCAAATTTACGTACAAATGCATGCTTTTATAAACATATGCATCCATCCATCTATCCATATCTAGGTATCAATGCATGTACGTAAGTGTGTGATTCTCGGGCTGAGAGGAAGGGCTTGAAATCTAGCAGTTTAAAGAAAAGCGATCAGTAATAACATGACAAGTATATTTGGTTTTTCTTCGGGTATCAGTAAATAAGTAAATGTCTGCACATATGCATATGTGAATGTATGACATAAGCATGCAATCAGCAATATATTTCTCTTCTTTGCTTTAAATATTACGGTTAAAGACAAAATTATATTTTTTTGTGTAAACATACATGTGTGTCAATGTGATGATATGTTTTCCCTGTGACAATTGCTAAAGTTCTTCACAGGAGAGAAAGAAGAAGACGAAGAAGAAGGAGACAGAGAAGAAGAGAAAGAATAATAAGAGAATGCAGGATGGTAGGATAGTAGTAGGATGTTAAATGGTCAAGTGACCTAAAAGTGGCTCGTTGTGGATTGGGAGTTTTTTAATGAATTCTTGGGCATCTCTTTTGAATGTATCATTTTTAATATTTGCGTGTATATTATTCTAAGGTCGTGTTAGATATGTCATTTGTTGTTGATGCGTTCAAAAGGGGGCTGTATTTTGTAATAAAGAGAGACTCTTTACTAATTCGTTGGCTACAGGTTGTATCGTCCATGAATTGATATATATATATATGTCAATGTATTTTGTATGTATATATATATATATATATATATATATATATATATATATATATATATATATATATATATATATATATATATATATATATATATATATATATATACGCATGCACACATATACGTACACCACAAAGAGTGCGGTGAGTAAGAAAGGGAGACTTGAAATCTAGCAGAATATAAGAACAGTCAAAAAGTAAGAACGTGACGAGTCATTTTTGCTTGCTTCTCTTTTTTTTTTTTGTTTTGTTTTGTTTTGTTTTTTTAGTTTTCTGGCTGTTTTCTTTTGCGGTACTTGTGAATATGTTAGTGTGCGTATCAATGATTATTTTGAGTGTATTGTTATAAGCATGTTTTTTTTTGTTCACTTCTTTTTATCATGTCAGTTAAGACCGGCTATGTTTTTCGTGTAAGCGCATGTATACCAGTGTGCAGCGTTATTCTTTAAAGTTTGTTTACGCCTTTTCTATGTAGAATCCAAGCCAGTCACTAGCAAAAGTACAAAGTGCTTTTGTCTGAGTCAAGACAATTCATAGGATTTGTGAATATATGACTGAGTCAGTGTGTAGATATATATATATATATATATATATATATATATATATTTAAGTGTATGTGTATATATACATGCACTCTTAGAAGGGATCTACATGTCTTTTTACAACACGAATTTGTTTGTGATTATGTTGTAGGCATGTGCGTGTGTACGTCATAGACATATTTGTGATTGTGTGTTTATGCCCATTACAGGAAACTCAAATGAAAAATATTTGGAATGTTTTAGAAATCTACACTGTGCCACTCTGTGACTGGATTGGGTACATCATAGATTGTTTGTTAAGTAGGTTCTGGCTCCAAAAACCTCAGCAGTCTATACAGCGAGTTTAATGCGAGGAAGTTTTCACCTTTACACCGATATCAAAAAGGTACGATTTCTCTTGAGCCTTATCCAATCAAATCAACAAATCTGCATATCCTTCACAACATACAGTTAGAGATCCTTCTTTAAAATGTATCTCAATCAAGGCAGAAATAATGATATCAATTTCGGTCAGTTCTTTTAAACCCCATAAATTGATCTTCACAACATCATACTTATCAGTTTCGACTACCACAAAGAATGTATGTACTCGTGCATGTGCGTAAGTATGTTTGTATGAACGTATGTGTGTGTGTGTGTGTGTGTGTATGTGTGTGTGTGTGTGTGTGTGTGTGTGTGAGTGTGTGTGTGTGTGTGTGTGTGTGTGTGTGTGTGTGTGTATAAGATAAGGACATAGTCATAAAATGATTGTATCAGTGGCCTAGCACTTAAAAATGCCCGTATAGGTAACATTAACTTTTTTTTACGTATATAATTATGAAGATAATTATAGTTACGGGCCACTGGGAATGACCATCACCAATGCTAGAAACTGATGCCAAATACCTACAATTCACTCTACAATTCGTTCTTTATATTCAACCACAGGTACGAAAATGAGGGAATGAGCAAGAAAATACAAAAAATATTGGATAATTCTATACATCGAGATTTCACGCTCTGCAAAAAATTACTTTGCGATCTTCAGTAGAATAAACCATTAATATATAAAAGAGAAATGTACGTACCCACCTGTAAATTCACCAGCAGATACCAATGTACACATACATTTTCCTCGTATATATTTCATCTTCCAGCCCAACTCGATCATGTGGAAATAAATAATTTGGCAGTTCTCTAGTTAGGATATCTCAATGCTGGACTGCATATATATATATATATATATATATATATATATATATATATATATATATATATATATATATATATATACTTATATATATATATTAATGAAGATCAGGGGAACAAAGATTTGCACATCCATATTTTATTAGTTATTTACATCGTTCACCTGTGTATATACAAGATTCTGACCGGTAACATCCACTACTATCCGACACCAACAATCTTCGTATTGTAGAATAAAGGATTCTCGCTTTTGGTGGTCGTGGGGGGGGGGGGCACTAATATTCGTTCTCACAAATTTTCTAATGCACTTGAGATTAACCCCTAGAGTAAAATCTGTTCTTCACCTCTGCTCTACACAATAACTATATACATTTGAAATAGCAACTGAATAGCCTTAAAATCACTAGCCACACTCTTAAACGCATACACTGCGTCTGAATAAACAAAATAGTGGGGATAACGCAAGAAACCCCGCTTTAATGATAAATTTAGTCCCAGAACAGATATGGGACTAAACAACATGGACAAACCAATCCATTATTGAAATCATTTGTCCATAACAATTTTTTTCGATCAAATTGATGCACAAATAACTAAATATGTATAAAATCATTCCGAATGATTCTATGCAAATGCAATTTATTGGTTGTACATAAATTTTTAAACTTTTATTTTTGTTTTATATTTAACAATTATCAATATAACTTTGTTTCGATTCAATAAAACCTATTTCTATTGTCTGTCTTATCGCGTCGATTGATTTTTCTGGTTATTTTTGTTATACATATATATATATATATATGTGTGTGTGTGTGTGTGTGTGTGTGTGTGTGTGTGTGTGTGTGTGTGTGTGTGTGTGTGTGTGTGTGTGTGTGTGTGTGTGTGTGTGTGTGAGTGTGTGTGTATATGTATATATATATGTATATATATATATATATATATATATATATATATATATATATATATATATATATATATATATATATATATATATATATATACATATATGTACGTACATACATACATACATTTGCAGCTTTTATTTTCTTTAAAAAATAGGTAAACCATCGTTGGATATTTACGAATAAATACTAGTTTTTATAAGCACAACCACCCAATCATATATACATACATTAATACACAGATACATACACAGTTACATACAGATTCATACACCGTTACTCATATGTTTATGCGTGTGCATGTATGTATGTGTGTGTGTATATGCATGTACGTATAAACAAAGTTTTTATCACATTATCGATATTTGTGTGTGTCTATATGTATGTATTTATGTATATATATATATAGATATATATATATATATATATATATATATGTGTGTGTGTGTGTGTGTGTGTGTGTGTGTGTGTGTGTGTGTGTGTGTGTGTGTGTGTGTGTGCGTGTGTGTGTGTTTGTGTGTGTGTGTGTGTGTATGTGTGTGTGTCATATACCATATATGTTTATGTATGTATGTATATAGAGAAAGAATGACTGACTGACAGACAGACAAGCAAATAGACAGAGAAACAGCTAGATAGATAGATAGATAGATAGATAGATAGATAGATAGATAGATAGATAGATAAATACATACATACATACATGCACACATACATACATACATACATACATACATACATACATACATACATACATACATAGACATTTTTACGTATCTACATATAAGTATATGCAAACTAAATAAATACATACATATACTTATATGTAGATACGTAAATATGTCTATCTATCTATTTATCTATCTATCTATCTATCTAAATACATACATACATACATACATACATACATACATACATACATAGAAAGAGAAACAGTGGATTGTTTAATTCGATGAAAAGAATAAATGTCGGCCTGTAAGAACGTGACAAGTATTTCTTATGTTTTTCACCTGATATTTATATCTATGTGGAAGTATGCGTACATATGTATATACGACTATGGTGTACGTATGTGTATGTGAGTCTATTCTTATATGAGTGCAGTGAAGTATTTGTTTTATTTGTTATAGTCACCACAACAGAGGATAAGCATGGTTTTCGAGTAAACGTATTGAGCCAGAGACAAAGAGACAATCCATGCAGTGGAAACACACCTCCTCACCTGCTCCAAAGAAGGCCGAGGTCGTTTCATCTTCAGGGAATGTGATGGCTTCGATTTTGGGGATGCGAAAAGCATTGTGTTTGTTGGCTATCTTCAAAACGGCCACACCATCAATAGAGAGCACCAGCCAACTTGTTGAGGCAGTTACAAAAGACTATCAAAACCAAACGCCCAGGAAAACTAACAAAAGAGATCTTGTTTCATAAAAATAATGCTCCTGCACACAAGTCCTTGCTTTCAATGGCTGCTGCACGTAACTGTGGCTTTGAACTAGTTGATCAGCTTCCCTATTCTCTTGATTTGATCCCATCTCATTATCATCTGTTCCCAACATGAAAAACACCTGGCTGACAGCCATTATCACATTGATGATGATGTCATATCTGCTAAATTATTTACATTATTTACAATTGACGGATATTTGTCCTAATCTTGCTTGTTGGTAACACAACGTTTCGGCTGATATACCCTCCAGCCTTCATCAGGTGTATCGGGGAAATTTCGAACCTGGGTTTTCATTCCTAAGGTATTTTTCGATGTTGTTGTTGTTGTTGTTGTTGTTATTATTATTATTATTATTATTATTATTATTATTATTATTATTATTATTATTATCATTATTATTATTAACATTATTATTATTCAGGTCACTGCCTGGAATCGAACTCAGATTCCGAGTTCAATCCCAGGCAGTGACCTGAATAATAATAATAATAATAATAATAATAATAATAATAATAATAATAATAATAATAATAATAATATTAGTTACGTATTAGTTACGGTTCAGTTCAATCTGTTATCACTAAAAACTTGGGTATGAGACGCATGTCTGTCAAGTTTGTGCCAAAACTGCTTTCAGCTGACCAAAGAGACACTCGGGCTTCAGTTGCACAAGATATCCTTGACTGTGTTGAGAACGAAGAAAACTTCTTGAAACCTTTGCGTAGGCCTCTGAGCAGGTATCGCCGAGCTTTGACAAAAATTTGATGCAGATTCTCTGCTCAACTTTCTCTGTCATGGTCAATGCGATGATCACATGCTTAGTTTATCTTAACCTTTTTGATGCGACTCTACTCTATACTGTTTTCTTCCTAATACTCTTCTAATTCTCTTTTTCTCCCCTTCACCGCTTTCTATCTGTCTTTATCCCTCTTTCTTCTTTTCTCTTTCTCGTTGCTCACACGTGACCATCCTCCATCTTTCTTTTCCTCACGTGACCATCTTTCTTTTCCTACTCGACGTTCTAAGGACTGGACGTCTTCTATCCCTCTCTTCTATCTTTTCCCTTTTCAAAGAAAATATTTTTTTCTAACGTTCACTATTTTCCCCCTCGTTCTGGTCTAACCACCCTCCTTGTTTGTTTTCGTTCGATTTCCTTGTATGTCTCCACTGTCCTGTTATTGTTCCCAACTTTGGCCCTCCAAAAAATCCAAAATTTATTTTGGACGTTATGGAAGAAACTGTCTTCGAAGACTCATATTTGTCGTTGAACGTTCGAAATAAGGAGTAAATAGACAGCCGACAACTGATGAAGGGTCGTTCTTTGTGTTACTTGTCCTGTTTTCAATTTTTTTCTCTCCTTGTTTGCGTATTCAACTCGCTTGTTTTCGTACTTTATGTTGTTCACAGTTAGGGACGTCCTGTACCCATAGATGCATATATATATATATATATATATATATATATATATATATATATATATATATATATAATATATATATATATATATATATATATATATATATATATATATATATATATATATATATATACATGTATATATAAACATATATATATTATTTATATTATATACGTGTGTGTGTGTATACATACATATAATATAAGCAAATATGTTTGAAATAGTTGTGCGTGTGCGTTTGTAATACATAATAGTTGTTATCGGTGGTGGTGTTGCAGTTAGGGTGAACTAGGAGTTAGAGAAAGAGAGAGAAAGATTGAAAGAGAGAGAGATATTGAAAGAGAGAGAGAGATTGAAAGAGAGAGAGAGATTGAAAGAGAGAGAGAGATTGAAAGAGAGAGAGAGATTGAAAGAGAGGGAGAGAGGGCGGTAACATTCATCATGTAATTGCGCGTGCGTTTGTTAAAATATCGGAGACACCAAAAAATACGACGTACTAAAAACTACTTGTTAATTACCATATTAAAATGTCGCGTCATTTATATTTGTGTGTAATAGTTATGGTCAATGCAAACTATGTAAGCAAAGGAAAACGTAAACGTTACCGAATCCACTCGATAGAAAGTTTATGTAAAAATCTAAATTGCTAAAGCTACAACTACTACAAAATCAATAATTATCAATAATTATCAATAATTTATCTTTAACTTAGTTTAATGAAACATATTATAAAATATCAACGACATATTCATGAGAAACGTGCTTAAGTACATCCATAGAAACCACAAACTATACTGATACCAGTGCAGAAAACCTAATATACATCTTTACTATTTAATAAATATTTTCATATCAGTATTATATCTACTAAGAATTCCTTAATCCTTATGTTTACAGATGCCAATGTAATAAAACGAGAAATATTGACAGATTCAAAGTTCTAGTAGCTTTAATATATAATTGATTATTTATAATAGTAATACAACTGATGGCAGTTTCTGAACACCCATAAATATGCGTGAATACATGAAAAATCAGTCTCCTTCCGCGTATTTAAGATGAAATATGACTATTTAAGTATTAATATTTAATATAATATTTAATATTTCTATGATATCTACTAAGAATTCATTATACTTATAGTTACAGATGTTAGTGTATTAAACATGAAAAAATCGACCTATTCAAAGTACTAGTTGCTTTAACGTATAGTTAATTTATTTATGATAATAGAATATCTAATGGTAGTTTTTGAAAGCCCAATTACATGCCTGAACATATGAAAAACCAGTCTCAATCCTCATATTTAAGAGGCGCCGCCTGGAATATAGGATTTGGTACAATTCTTCCAGGCAGAGAAAGCAAGAGGAATCTCCAACCTTATAAGCAGCAGCCTTGCTTACAATCTCTCACTCCACAGAAAAACTTTTTTTCTTGTCATTCAAGTCCTACTGAGGCTGGTACAAGAGGACTTGTTCCTATTATTAAAGGTGTAAATGTGGCTAGAGATGCGTTTCTTGATAAACTTTTGCGTTGCCCCTATGTAAAAGAAACTCTTTCCTTTAGATTTCATTTGACATCTGTAAACAACATTCTTTTGCTTACAATAATTTTTAAATAAACATTTACTTCTAACCTTGCAATCACAAAATATATTTTCATTACTACTCATATTATTATTTTGTTTTATATCATTCCATTCTGTATCATTGCTATTTACCAAGTTACCTATATTCCAGAGGTTGAGATAGGATTTAACTTGGGTTGTTTCTCCTTGTACACTAGATGACTCAAGTTCGCATTTCTTGCTAACACTTATTCCAGGAGCAATATTATTGTTGCATTTAAAACGGTGATAATTGTTATAAAATTTAGATAATTTTCTTTCGATAATTGAAGATATAATTTGGGACAAATTATCTGATACAGAAAAGCAAATTTAAGAAACCTAGGGTTAATAATATCGTAACATCTACTTTCCTTTGTAAAGTGTTTAGAGAAAGTTTGTATAAGTCCCCGACCAAATTATTCTTAATTTGCCTAGCAAATGGAATTATAAACCAAATAATGTCGTTCTTATCTGGAGATACATTATAATTTTCAAATTTTCGAACCTTATTAAATATATAAAGGGTTTGTTTTTTATTCTATTATTCGTATTGCTAGTCATATGAGGAGAATTAGATGAACGAGGTAATACATTGGTTCTCGTATTTTGTATACCATCACTCCCATTTGGACATTTGTCCTTACTTACTCTATCTTTATTACTATTCCTGCCAGTTCGTTTAAAATTATTTCTAACGTGAGAAACATCCATGTTGTTAGAGATACTGATGTCCATATTTTTAGGATAATACTTCAATTTTTGTTGTACCAGCTTTGCTGAGTGCCATATTATAATAGTCAACATATTTTTCGAAAATAACCTTAGTAGACGATAAATTAGAAATTCTTTTAGAGCTATTATAAACTAAAAATCTTTAACAGAACCAGAATGATTACTTCCGACATTTATATACTTAAGGTTGGAGTTAGGCTTGCAGTATTGCTCATAGTTGCTAGTAATGAGATTACGATTAACGTCCAGGAAGTTAACTGATTCATGTTCATTTTCTATCGTTATAGAGTCCAAAACTTTTTTTTAAATCTGTAACATTTCTTCTTATATAGATCAAGTTTCCTATTAGATAGGTTCCTAATAGTAAAAAGGGCATCATCCCTATATAAACCTCCCACAAGTTCAGGAAAATCCCTTCCCGAGATAAAAAGAATATAAATACCAACCAAATCTGTAACTTGGGCAGAATCTACGGAGCTCATGGCTATATCGAAGCCATCACAACTATCTTTTCTCGTCTAATATTTGTTTTGGATCTCTATAATTGTTCTTCTGGCATCTAATATAACATTAATTTCATTCGTATTTATATTCGAGTTATTTTTTCACGAATAAAGGGGCCTTGTTTGAAACTACTTGGTTAATCAAAGAGTAATAGCTATCAATATCTATTTGCATGAATTTTTCTTACCTTTATATTTAATGCTATTAAACCAATCTATTATCTCATAAGTATTAGACCAGAGATGTAACTTAAATTTTTCCCTAAGAACCTGTATGTACTTATCCAAAATAGCTTTACTAAGTTTACCCAGGTCAGATTTCCCTGGGCAAATCAATCTAACTTTAGGGTTACCATAAAAATTATCCTTGTGTTCCTTTAAAATAATCCTCGGTCTTTTAGGAATAAAAGGTTCAGTTTTATCACCCAATTTGTAATTCCCCATAATTTGTTTAGAATTTAAATTGGTGGTTCTTAACATACTTTTTTTTAGAGCTTTTATAACTTTTCGTAATTTCTTTTTTCAAAATTTCGTGGTAGTAACTTATATTCAGATTATACAAGTTACCAGTCTTATCCGAGTGAACAATAATTCCGTTTTTACCTCTTAATTCCGATACGATAGATTTTAGCTTCATCAAGTACTCATTTTCTCTATGGGGATATATTTAAATTTAACATTTTTAATAATTTTCCATAAGTCATATTCAAAACTTACAAGGTGATTATTTGGTGATGGGTATCTCTTAGTCTTAAAAGTTTTACTTCAGTTTTGCTATTTATTAGTGTATCCATTTTCTTTTCAAAGAGGTATGCCTTCCATCTGGATCTATGGATGAATTCAGTTGTTTTTAAAATTATTATGTATTGCAAACGCACAGCTATTTCAAACATATTTATATATATGCTAATAACGGCTTTTTTTAATGCATAAATTGTCAAAACACACAGATATGAGTCTGTCAAGGGTCAACCAACACGTTGGAATGTAACTCCTTTCTGGTAAATTCTCCCCTGATGAAATACCCAATTAACCAGTTTCAATATGAAAATTTATAATTGATTTGATTTAATTTCTCTAATTGAATTAATTGGCTATATAAACGGCTGTAGGGATAATAATTTCATATTATATTGATTTGAATATCGTTGAATAAATTGATGTCTATATGTCAATTTCGCCATTTTCTTCTTTTGCTCATTCATAAATAATTTAAATACCCATATCCATCAATGCAACACTAACGTATTTAGTTTTTCACTGAACACTGGTAAAAACCGAAGAACTAGGATGCAACACAATGCAAACACAGTGCAAACACAATGCAAACACAATGCAACACACCTTGTTCTTCTGAAGGGATATGTTTTACATATTATTGATCTAATTGATCTCCCTGGTTTTTCTATAACATTTATCCTCAACTTGGTACTTTTGAGGATTTTTCGAAATCTGCGGGCCAGTTCTCCGTGTGGCGTGGCGTCCACAAACATTACTCCCTGGAACTTGTCGGTATTGTACCACGTGGTCTTCCACTGTTTGTTACGGTATCTAGAATAGACTACAAAGGATTAGTGACAAAACAAACAAAAAGACCACGTCGTACAATACCGACAAGTTCCTGGGGGTAATGTTTGTGGACGCCACGCCACACGGAGAACTGGCCCGCAGATTTCGAAAAATCCTCAAAAGTACCAAGTTGAGGATAAATGTTATAGAAAAACCAGGGAGATCAATTAGATCAATAATATGTAAAACATATCCCTTCAGAAGAACAAGGTGTGTTGAGGAGAGTTTCATTGTGTGCAAAAATAGTCCTGGTGCCAACTGCAAAGCCAGAAATGTAGTCTACAAAATAAGCTGTATGGATGGTGAGTGTAAAAACAGAAACACGACATACATAGGTGAAAAGGCAAGAAGTTTGGCTGAACGTGTAAACGAACATTGGAGGGACTATAATAATCAAAAACAAACCTCGGTGCTCTACCAGCATGCCAAAGAACAACATGGTGGTGTACTGGACAGAATTAGCATAGAAATCCTGTCTAGACACCCCGGTGACGCATCGTTGCGACAAATACAGGAGTCGGTTCTCATAACTGAAACGCAACCAATTTTAAACACCAAATACACGTAGATGAGGGCCTTACAATTGCCCATGGTTGCATGTGTTGTTCCCACATATGATGCGGAATATGAACGTAAATAAATTAATTAAAAAGTCTCTATCTGATCTGATATAAACGAAATTGTTACAAACACACATATGGACGCACATACTTACATATAAGCACGAACACATAAGTGCGTGCACACATATGAGCGTGCACACATACTAGCTTGCACACACTCACATGCTCATACCAAACAGTTTCGAAACAACGCCAAAACAACGCCAAAACAACGCTAGATCATATATTCAAAATAAATGGAAGTGGAGAGACAAGTTACTGAAGAGATTGCAAGAGTGCAATGGAATAATTTAACAAAAAACTATATAAATTAATAAAGGACTGAACCAGTGCGTGTGTTTATTACCGGCATAATGCCTCTCCCAAGGTTTAATTGTATTTCTTTCAACACACGTATCCACATCAAGAATCTTGCACACGAAATACACATACGAAATATATATATATATATATATATATATATATATATATATATATATATATATATATATATATAATAGCCCCTACACCCGCGTGTATAATTATATGTGTATATATATTTATAGCTTTACTTACGTTCATACATATATATATACGTATAGACATATAAAGAGAGAACGAGACAGACAGACAACCAGACAGCCAGAATGATATACATGTGTGTGTGTGTGTATCAATCTACCACTTTGTGTTTATCTGTCTCTTTCTCTCTATATGTATGTATTTATCACAGTATATATATATATATATATATATATATATATATATATATATATATATATTTGTTTTGCAAGATTTTTTATGTGAAATCGTGTTGAAACAGATGTTGTTGTACTTGGGGACGGTCATATTGCCAGTTTAGCCAATAAAAACACACGCACTGTATATTTGGTGTTAATTTTTTTTTTTTTCAGCTTTATATTACATTAATGAAATATAAAGCTGAAAAAAAAAAAATTAACACCAAATATACAGTGCGTGTGTTTTTATTGGCTAAACTGGCAATATGACCATCCCCAAGTACAACAACATATATATATATATATATATATATATATATATATATATATATATATATATATATATATATATATATATATATATAAATATATATATATATATATAGGAAAGATCCAGGGGAATAATTACAAGGTAGTTAAATGTTGCTTAAGTGTCCTAAGAATCAATGATCACACTTGTGTATGATCTGATTCCGGGATAAGTAAGTCGTATTTTGTAGAAAATAGGAAAAATTAAAAGAGGAGACAATCACTCAGGATGTTATCAAAATCTTTATATATTCATATCGTCTACATTTGTTTCGGTGGATGCATTCAAAATATGTCCGACAGGAAGAATTATGGCCACTTATACATCAATCTCATCAGGAATGATTTAAACAACAACACTCATCAAATACATATTTTTAGAGA
Source organism: Octopus bimaculoides (assembly GCF_046866305.1). Classification (NCBI taxonomy): domain Eukaryota; kingdom Metazoa; phylum Mollusca; class Cephalopoda; order Octopoda; family Octopodidae; genus Octopus; species Octopus bimaculoides. The sequence continues at coordinate 125,566,776 of NC_142928.1, forward strand.
TTGAGGAAGCCCTATAAAATGTGACGTGTTTATATGCATATGCACACATACGTACACACACGCATATATGCAACATTCATGTGTTTATGTATGAATGTTCAATTATTTATGGGCTGACCCAATATATAAATATATATATATATATTAGGGTTATGAATTTTTGAGTTTTTTAAAGTAAACAATTTCCTGTATTAAAAGTTGATGAACAATTTTATATAAGTAGAAAAATAACCGTTATTTTAAGTTTTTTAGAAAAAATATCACCCCCAACTGAAGAAATTTAATACCACTTTTGACCCAAATGATGCAAATTTTTAATGGGGTTCATAATGCCTACTCAAGTTTTTACCAAACTTGGTGTGTTGATTTAATGCAATGCAGAAGCAGTATATCTCAAGTTTCAGCTTTCAAGTTTAAGTAGTTTAGGAGTTTTTAATTTGTTACCACTTAGACCCTACTTTAGGAAATATCCTCTTCCTCTCTTTTTTATTTTTGTGACGCTAAAAACTCTGACGATATTAACTGTTTTTAGGAACAGTAGGCTTATCCAACTAGAGTATCTAAAATAATGTTTCATAAGAGAAGTGCTTGTATCACTCAAAGAAACAACAAAATTTGGACGAAGAACCTCGTGCAATTTCAAAACTAACATAAGAAAAGAAGACCTGTTCCTCTAGAAGAGCATTCTTTGGAAAACAATTGAAGGGTAACAATGAAACCTCAAATTGTCGGTCACTACCTGTTCCTTGGAGTTACCATCAAAGGAAGGAAAGAAAGAACAAAGGAAATTTCGAAAGAAATAACTTTTTTATGACAAAAGAAATTTAATTTCCCATATTTATCAATTCAAAATGTACAAGCAAAAGTAGAAAAAGTGCTGAATGCCTAAGATAAATGTGTAAAACGAGGAAAATACAATTCATTGAAAGGAATTTTTGACATCACAACGGAAAATGGTGAATGGCTGTGCAGTGAGAATAGGTTATATTATCTCCAAATCGAAAGCAAGGGACAGGTTGGGCATGCAAGTGGAAAGGCAGCCAGTTCCAAAACTATTCATCCATCCAAAAGAAGAAAAGTGTCCTTAATGCCAACTTCAACCAGAGCAACTCCAGTGTCATCTTCTACGTCTGAAGCAGAGACTTAAAGTGAATATCAAGAATTTGAAAAATCAGATGAAGAATCCACAGAAACAAGGAGTAAGTATAGCAAAGGTGGAACTGCATCCAAGTTAGTAATACCTTCCAAGCTATCAACCCAAAAAGCAGTAACAGTTTGTCGACAATTACCTCAAGATAGAATCAATTCCGAGACTCCTTCCCAATCTGGTATTTACAGATGGATTACCAAAGAAGCTATTACACTAAAAAAGAAAACTAAGAAAACGCTACATTTAGAAAACTGGTCATTGCATTTTGATGGTAAACGTATAGATGACCAAGAATACGAAGTGCTAGCTTTAAAAAATGAACAGAGAAAAGTTAAGTTAAAAGCACTCCAATTACCAAACGGAAAAGCCGATACTGTTGTGAAAGGAATAACAGCTGTTTGGGGTGAATACAATTTATGGAACTGTGTAAAGATGATTGTCGTTGATACAAGGAGTCTGAACACTGAGGAAAGAAACGGCATTGTCATTCAGTTGCAAAGACTGTTTGCTCAAAAGGGTTTGAAAGAACCGCAATTTATTGGTTGTCAGCACCATATCCTTGATAGAGTTCTTCGTGTTGTAATGGATAACGAACTTGGAGAAAAAAGTCATCTCCCAACACTGAATATATATTCATCCCAGAGCTTCGTAATTCAATGGTAATTGCAATGGTGAAGAAAAGATTACTCAATCAGCAGGATAGCGAGATGACATGAAATTTCTATTTCATTTGACTAAAGTTTTTCGTTTATTTGAAGAAACCGGTAAATTTCCTACTGTAAAATTTCAAAACATACTCAACTTAAGTAATGAAAGATGGAATTCTCGAGCAATACCAGCTCTTTTGGCATTTATTCTTCTATCAGAGAAGAGAGTTTTGCTTCTCAATATTTGTCTATTCATCTCTTACAGCTGGGCAGATTTTTGGTTTACTAACCAAATGTTCAATGCACATGATTATCATGATTATCTGTAAAAAAACTTTTGGAGTCGAGAAACATTAAAACTGGAAATTTACAAAACAAATCAGAGTAGAGAACGAGCAATCAAGTGCCTTCAAGATCTTTATTATAATTGTAAAAAGAAGGAGAAACTTCAGCTTCGATGTATTTTATCTAACAAAACACATTAATTCTTTGTTATGTTTAAAAATTTGCTAACATTCAGCAACCTTTTTCTTATACAGCTGTTTAAAATTGGAATTAAACCTATAAAGTTAAAAATATGTTTTGCTTTTAATTTTGTATGTTATCGAATGCTTCTATTGGTCTCTGTCTTAAAATAGCCTAGTTTTGAACCTTTGCATAGAGCAATTTCACTTCAGTAATCTTTAAAATGCATAAATACACTTTTATTCCACATCTCTCTTGCGTTTACAAGGATTTAGACAGCGGAAATACTGAAGTGTGAATCTGGTGCCATCTAATGATTATAATTTTTAAAGCCCATAACTCCGAAACTCCTTCAACTAGAAAGCTGAAATTTCAGATATACTATTTCTGCGTTGCATTGAGTCAGCACACCAAGTATGGTAAAAATTTAAGCAGGCGTTATAAATCTCCCAAGAATTTTGCATGATTTGGGTTAAAAGTGGTGCTTGATTTCTTAAATTGGGGGTAACGTTTTTTCAAATAAAGCAAAATAAATGTTAGTTTCATGACTTTTATAAAATTATTCATTGAATTAAAGTATAGGGTTATTAGGTTATGAAAAAGTCATAACCTTAGTATGCACTCTGAGTGCTCAAATTGGTATGCCACTAAAATTCCAGTTTGAACTGCAGTTGAACATGTGTAAAACTTTTTATTGTATAGCTAAATCAAATGTTCTTGTCAAGTCTTGCCAAACAGTTTGCCTTTTCGTTTGTGCTTTAATATATGTGTGTGTGTTTTATATATATATGTGTGTGTGTGTGTGTGTGTGTGTGTGTGTGTGTGTGTGTGTGTATGTATTCTATCAATATATAAATATATATACATATACTCGGAGAGTTGTTCATAAGTCCGAAAAGAAAAGCATACTCTAAAATCTTTGAGCAGTAATAATTAATATGGTTGTTGATTATGGCCGGGCAGAAGGTACACCGTACAGAATTAAATAGAAGCTCTTGGAACAGCTTGGACCATGACGGGAGCAGACGATACAAAGTTTTCTTGTACGAGAGGTCAAGGATCCTAACGAATTCGCAGGATATGTTGACCTTCTTAAATTTCAAAAGTGTAAGAGGAAATTTGTGTAGGAGACATGAAATTCATCGCTTGCTGACGAGTTGTGCATATACTGATCCTTTTATAACTCCATCCTATCCAGAATTTTGATTCGGAGTTTACTTCACAACCCTGACTGACCAGTACTGTATTCCTACTTCCTATGGTAGATCTGTTATGTGCCTCCGACCAGCAAGTCTGATAAGTCGCCTATATAGAAAAGAGCCTTATAGGTAAGAGACCATGATAATTACCTGACCAGCCATAACCAACAACTATATTAATATATATAGATATGTATGTATGCATATATATCATTTGGCTCTTTACGTCTTGACAGACGGTCTAAGCAGCGAAAGATGCCTTAATTAGGTACTCGTAGTCTTCATCCTGCAGTTGTTCTCATTGCTGATCCTCTTTATGTTTGATGAGCAAGTTCTGCTGCAAAGTCTCCAAGCAAGGAAGGTGCTGCAGGGCTTCAAAATGTTGTCTTTCTTTCTTTGGCATTTACGAACGGTGGATATCGAAGCATATAAAGCTGTAAATAATAACATGTGAGTGTATATATATATATATATATATATATATATATATATATATATATATATATACATTACTATTATTGTTATTATTATTATTATTATTATATTATACATCATGTATATATATGTATATATATATATATATATATATATATATATATATATATAATATGTGTACATACGTACACATATATATTTATATGTGTGTGTGCGCGTATTATATATATATATATATATATATATATAATGAAAAATATTTCAATACAAATGTGTTAATACAAATGTATCAATTTCCAGCAAAAAGTAGCCCTAAAGTACCTTGTTGTACCATTCTTATGAATTTATATATATATATATATATATATATATATATATATATATATATATATATGGTCGGATGGATGCATGCGTGCATGCTTGGTTGCATGGATGTTCATGTGTGTGAGTATATCTATATGTACATATGTTGATGTGTGACAGATATACACACACACATATATACATACATGAATCTACATTTATATAGATATATAAATACAGATATAGGGCAGGGAATGTGTGCCATAAATATCGCCATCCGTTAGAGAAAAAATTGTAGTTTAGAATCAGTAGTTCTTTGACTGCTATTTCTAAATTTTCAGCATGTTGGTGAAGCAACTCATGCTGACTCCTATATATCTATGATTTATATAGATATATGTATATATATATATAGAGAGAGAGAGGGGGAGGGAGAGAGAGAGGGAGAGAGAGGGAGAGAGAGGGGGTGAGAGAGAGATTTATAATAGCATAAAATACAATTATAATTAAGGGCATAGAAGAGACCATAGAAGAGTATATACGTATATATTGACAGACACAGATATATATGTATACACACACACAAACACTTAATGTTTCTAATTTAATACTCATGCAATGTTTTATTGTAGTGTTATCGATTTCTTTATGTTTACATATACGGAGAGTGGGGAAGAAAGGAGGAGGGATGAAGTCGAGGCTGTTTGGACTCTAATAGTATAAAGAAAATTCGGTCATTTAGAACATGACAAGCATTTCTTGTTTTTCTGCAGGGATTCATATCTATTCGAGAATGTGTACATACTATATGTGTGTGTATTATATGTGCGTGTATGTATTATGTATGTGTGTAGATATATGTATATCTATTTATATAGCTATATGTGAATTTAACGCTTTGCGATATTTTATTTCTTGTTAACCATCGTGATTAAAATCAAACACATATTTTTCGTGTAAACATGTGTGTCATTGAAGCGTCTTTCTTTCATATTTGTTACTGCCCAGAATCGAAGCTAATCTCTAGCAAAATAACACGGTGTCTTTGTTTGCATCAAATTCTTTCCTGGCGTTGGTGAGAGTGTGAGTAAATTGGTATGTAGGAAGATGAACGGTTTTATTTTGCGACATGAATTTGCGTGTATAACTGTTCTTCATATATGTGTGTGTGTGTGTGTGTGTGTGTGTGTGTGTGTATGTGTGTGTGTGTGTGTGTGTGTGTGTGTGTGTGCACTAATGATTGTGCATATCTGTTCGTTACTGGAAACAAAAATAGAGAATTTTTGGAGTGTTACCAATTGAATTTCAGAGTTTTGAGAGATTTTTCTCTTTCTATATTGGTAAACCTCAACTTTTTCAGATTGTTATGCATGCAAATTTAGTGTTATATGATTCTCTGAATCATATAACAACAGATTTCGTTAAAGGTTCAAGTTAAAAATTGTTACCTAAATACAGGATCTGTAAGGTCCACCTTCGTTCATCATAGAAGTTCTCTTTTTTCTACAACTTTAATGAGACATTCACATACGATCTGATGTGTCCCCTGCAACAGGAAATGACGTTTCCTATCGCAAGGATAATATCAAATCTTTTACGCTTGCATCGAGACGTTATTTTTTCATTTGAGCATCTCACCGGAATACATTATTTCTAAGTGTCTGGACACATTCTGGTTCTCGTATGCTTTTCGCATGACGGTCTGATGCTATCCTTCCAGAGGATAGCATCAATGTCATATTTCATAAGATGGTAGTACCTTGCTGACATTTTTGGGCAGCTGATGATGATAGTGGATGACATCTTCCAATCTGGTGTGGCACAATCGACATTTTCTATCAAACGTAGATGTTTAAGTGTATCGTTACCTTTCTTCATCTGGTATTTAGAAGCTCTTACCTGTTCTAAATAGCGAAGACATATCTTTTTAAGTGGGTTTAATTTATTTATCACAAATCAAGGACAGACCACATTTCTAATCTATGTCGTTGGTGCCTTCTGGCTTGCATATGTACCCATGTGTTCTTGAGCAGGACACTTTATTTCACGTTGCTCCGATTCACTCAGCTATAGAAATGAGTTGCGACGTCACTGGTGCCAAGCTGTAACGGCCTTCGCTTTTCCCTTGGATAACATCGGTGGCATAGAGAAGGGAGACTAATATGCATGAGCGACAGCTGGTCTTCAACAAACAACCTTGCTTAGACTTGTGCCTCGGAAGGTAACCTTCTAGGTGTAATTCCAAGAAAGTGAAAGTTATATATGTACCCATATATAACTTTCAGCTAATATGATGAGTGCATTTCGACCTCATTTCCGCTTAAATACATTAGTTTAGCTAGATTTGGATCAGTTCTTGTGGGTGGAGAGAAGTTTCACACAGCCAAAGATATATTTTTCTTTTCTTGCTTACTCATCAATCATTATATCGTGGAGAAACACATTTAAGTAACCTGTGCATAAGACAAAAATATTATATAGTATATAGTATTTATTCTGGGTGAGCATCACAAACCTTTTTCACTCATACCATCGTAAATGCAGGTTTCACCAGTAGCTGACAAAACGTTTTTTTTTTCCACAGAAAGCGATATCAGATCAAATAAAATAAATGATATGTTTTAGTTTCATCTAAACAAAACAAGATGTTTGTCAGGCATATTTACAAATAAAAATGCGATCAGTTAAAAGCTGACTACGATAATATCTATCTTTGATAATTGAATGATAATGGGTGTTCTGAGTTCTGAAGTAAAACAATTAGCCAAGTCTATAACTTTATAATTTAGTAAATCAAATCTTTTGGAAAGTTGCAGAACATAGAAATCAAAGCACCATATAAAACATAAGTTAAACATAGCTGTGATCTTCGACTGACTACTATATCTGTTTAAAACGACTAAACTTTGACTATTAAGATCATAGAATTTGTTATGTCCAGTGAGGACGTAATGCCAAAATGAAATTATTAGGCGTATAAAGGAAGCATGCAAAACTACATATTCAAGTCTCACAACTACAATCTACATAGTTATCATGTCACTAGTATTTTTTTTTCTACTTGTTTCACTCATTAGACTGCGACCATGCTCGAGTACAACCTTGAAGAATTTTTTGTCAAATGAATCAACCCTAGTAATTTTTTTTAAAGCCGGATACTTATTCTATCGAACCCTTTTGCCGAAACGCTGATTTATGGGGACTTAGATATAACAAAACCGATTGTCAACTCGTAGTGGGGGACAAACAGACGCAAAATAGACACACACACACACACACATATATATATATATATGTATATATATATATATGTGTGTGTGTGTGTGTGTGTGTGTTTTATGGTAGTCTGACCTTAGAGTCCCTCATAGCGTGAGGCATTATTGTATAATAATGCCCTTATATAAATATAAATATATATTTCGGGAATAAATGATGAATTTTTTTCCCTTATGAGGTTTTTTTCACGCTAGCTACTTGATAAATTCTTGTAAAAGAATTCGTCCTATTATTGAATTTAAATATATTACCAGAATATATTCAGTGCTGAATTTATTCTGAGAAAAAAGAACATGTACCGAGATGCAATTCGAAATTCCCGCCACTTACATAGGGAAATAGCGATGAACAGTCTTCTATGTACTATATTGGATACACGGTGTTCGTTTGGTATGTTGATTCTCTGTTTACTGCTATTTTTCTTGACCATATTATACTGACGAGTAGAGGTTGTATAATACTACAATAACTACGAAATCATGATCTATAATTCAGTCTGTTTTTAAGGGGTTGGCTTTGAGAGTTGCATTTCCTCGCGTTCGGTAAAAATGTGTTTTTTATGGTAGTCTGACCTTAGAGTCCCTCATAGCGTGAGGCATTATTGTATAGTAATGACCTTATATAAATATAAATATATATTTCGGGAATAAATGATGGATTTTTTCCCTTATGAGGTTTTTTTCACGCTAGCTACTTGATAAATTCTTGTAAAAGAATTCGTCCTATTATTGAATTTTATATATATATATATATATATATATATATGGTGGTGGTTGTCTACTCCTTATACAGAGTTTGACCACCTTAGCAACATCATGGCGTCTGATGTGGCTTTTTAAACCAATGTTCTGAAAAGACACCCACATAAATTGCACCTCTGATTTGGACCACCAAGACCTGCAGATAAGTTCTGTTCTTTGTGGATCTTAAAATGTCTTTTGATGCCTCCGTTGGATTTGGAAACTTTCTGGCATACACTGCATTCAAAGGTCTACACAGACATATAGACAGAATAGTTGGTGGAGGTTCGTTTTTCATGCCTTCGCAGATGAGATTTGAGGCCAGCAAAAGACAGGTATGGTCTGTCACACACTGTGCACACAAAAAGGTTATTGTCATTCACCTTCTCAATCGTTACATTCTTCCTTAGATCTCTTTTAAGTCTTACTTGCGTTATCCTGGCTTCTTCAAATGCTTTCACTCCACTCCACTCCACACCTTTGTTCGCCATCCAACTCGATCCGAAGCAAGCGTTTCTATATCTTCTGGAACCATTCCAAGTGACTTCATAGGGGTCCTTAAACCTCTTTTTAGGTTTAAGCCAATAGGGTTTCTCCTCTACAAGCTCACTATAAAACAGCTGTTTCGGCATGCGTTCATCTGCCATTCGAACAATATGGCCACACCATCTCAACTGGTTCCTCAAAATCTTAGATTTAATTGAGGTGATGCCAGCAGATGCATTTAATTTTTAAAAGGCGATGACTTATTACAGTTTCCCTCTACCAAATCCACTTATAAAGTTTTGGTCGGCCCATGGCTATAGGTGAAGACACTTGCCCAAGGTGACACGCAGTGAAACTGAACCCGGACAAAGTTATTACCAGTTCAACTATTTCGGGGGCATATTCGAACCCGTAGGAGAGTCATTCACTGTGTTTTGTCATGGAGAAAATTTTGCCTTTGTGGGCAAACGGTGTAAAAACATCAAAATCAGCTCGCAGTACCACCTATTCAGACTGTGAGATGCAAGCATTTCAGAGCAATTATCTCCTCTTCAAACACAGAAAGCAAAGGACAGGAACCAAAACTTTAACATGTGAGGAGACGGGCATGTGTTTGTGTGCACGTGCGCGCGAAGTTATGCACTCATATATGTATTTATGTATATGGAAGACATTGCAGATGATAAAGTGAAAACAAAATAATCATAAAAACTACATTGGGAAATAGACACATTCTTCTCGTTATATATGAAAACACTTAATCAATTAGCAATTTGTGTTAATACCAATCTTAAAAGATGGTATATATATATTCATATTACGATTCTAATTTATTTTCATTTTATCTTCCGCAAAAATATATTAGTTCTATTAACGATTTTCTTTCATTCATGTAACTTCGACAAACTTACAAAAATGAAAAAACGTCAAATTTGAAGAGAAATAGCATACTTTAAATATTCTCTTTAATCTTCACATATCATACGCATGTGTTTAAATATGCATGCGTCTATATCTATTAATCAATCACACTACCCCTCACTCTTTCTCTCCACATCCCCATTCATCTCCGTCCCTTCCTCTCTTTCTCCCTCTTTCCCTTACTCTCTCTCTCTCTTTCGCTCTCTCTCTCTATATATATATATGCATATATATGCACACACACACACACACACACATATATTTATATATATATATATATATATATATATATATACACATATAGAGATATATAAACACATACACACATATGCGTATACATATACATATATATATACATATATGTGTATATATATCGATATATAACTTTCAAATTTATGCTTCACGTATATATATATATATATATATATATATATATATATATATATATATATATATATATATATATATATATATATATATATAGATATAGATATAATGTAAAAAACAGTGTACATTTACTACAGCTTTGGCTGCTCTTTCTAGCGGGTCAGATGTCCTTTTATGGGCATCTCTAATGTGTATTAAATGTACACTGTATTTTACATGAATAATATATAGTCTGTTGACTAATTTTTTTTTCTCGCTACACCACTGGTAGTAAATTAAATTTCTTAATTTTTTTACTACCCTAAGTCTTATTAATTATAAAACGTTTTTTGGCTAATTTCTGAAAAATCGGCATTTTTTTGTATTTTCTGCCGATTAGGTATTCCGCACATGTGCGGTAATTTTTGAAAAATTAGACATATATGCACAAGACATGTTCTCTATGTAGTGCCTCGTGCATACATGTCGATCTAGGCTATTCCGCTGACGATAGTTGGCCTTGCAAAATAGTTTGTTTTGCTAAAATAACTTGAAACCTGGTTCGGA
>NC_142928.1:125582330-125584830 GCF_046866305.1 Octopus bimaculoides
CCTCTACTTCACTGCTTCTGTCCCTTCCTCCTTGTTCCACTTCCTCCCTCCACCATCCTCTCTGCTCTCGTGTGACCTGTGGTCAACTTTCTTTTCACTCCAGCCGCTGTGAAGGCAAGACGAACTACTAGCGTTCTACCTCAGATTTGCGTTTGGCCGTACGGCTTTTGAATGTTGTTTTCACTGTCCATTTTTTCCTGTCTTGGTTTGTTTTTGCCACCTTGGAATCCTCTGTGTAGTGGGTTGATCCACTACTCAGGAAGAGACTATTCTAGAGTACGTTCTGTCTTGTCTTCGAAACGTCTAGATAGAATAGAGACAGCTGATGAAGGGATATTCCAAGGGGCTTTCCGTTTTCCTATGTGTTCGTTCCGTTGTCTGTAGTTTATTGTTCTAACGTCCTGTACCCTGATATGCATGTATATACACATGTAGATGCAAGTATGTACATATATGTGTGTATACATGTATATATATTCTTTGTATTATATATATATATATATATATATATATTAATATATACCTTTTGGAGAATAATGGTCCTCGAAACATGTCATATGCAGCTTTAAGGAATAGCATGTAAATGGTGGGTTTCAAAAGCCTTTTTGATAGAAATATATATAATACACGCATACATACATACATACCTGTGTGTGTGTGTGTCTGTGTGTGTCTGTCTGTGTATGGGGGGGGTGCATCTGTGTGTATGCACGTGTGTGCACGCGCGCGTGCTTGCATGCGTGCTTGTATATATGTATGTACGTACGTACGTATGTATGTATGTATGTATGTATGTATGTATGTGGTGGTTGCTTGGTAGAATCACAACATCAAAGAGCGTGAGTTGCAATCTTAGTTCTGGCTTCCTTTGCTCTGAGTTGAAATCCCGCCAATCCCACCAAGGTGTTGGTGAATGAAGAACCATTTCAGTGCCGGTGCATCTCTCTCTGTCTCTCCCTCTCTCTCTCTCTCTCTCTCTCTCTCTCTCTCTCTCTCTCTCTCTCTCTCTCTCTCTCCCTACTGTCTATCATGCCCTGGTTGCTCCGTTGAGTCAAGCAAGGAGAAAAGACTGGAGAAGATGTTCACAAATGAAAGCATTTAACATACTGATGTTAAGTTATACTTGAATTCGAAATATATTTATGTGAAGGCGAGGTACGTGCGTAAACGGTTAAGATTGAATACAAATCATTCAAGATTTCATAAACACTAAGACAGACAAAGAACAGAACCATCTATCACATACCTGTTGATTGTACCACAGAGCGTCTGGTGTCCCTATTTAAAATAAGCTATATGAATGTTTTGCTGATAAAATGAACATCGTTTTCTTCATAAAAATTACATTTATTTCCGAGTTAATTTCTTCACTCAATCGTCTGCGAATAGATTGTTCTGCTACTGGCTAACATAGCGAAGTGTCATACTTCGGTTCGATGTTTATGACAAGGATTAACCTCCAAAATATGAATAACTATAAATTAGCGAGTGAATCATCAATTATCGGTGACATTAATGCAATATTTATGAATGATTTTTTTTTCTTTTTTTATCACTAACACATTTATACGAGCTTAATTTAAGAAAAAGACAAGTTCTTCGGAGTAGAATTGGCAACAAACTCACTCGGAACATGAAGGACACGAGGTTCGAGTCCTCTCGGAGGTACTGTTCTCTTGTTATCCCAAGTTATTAAATTATGGCATATAACGCATTAATCATATATATACGTATATATATATATATATACTAGCAGAGATACCCGCATTACTCGGGATTAAAATGGCATAGTTTGTATATAATATATTACAGTTATGTTGAAACAGGTGATATGTGAAAGTGCAGCATTGACAACAAAAAATTTGTGGAGTAAATGATGGGCTAATTCGACTAGGCAACATGCTATGCGTACGTTTGGTGTATATCAGGCCCTAACCTGTGGGGGTTATGTGATTTTTGAATGCACCGAAAAGTTGTCAGCGGATATACTCTCTTTTGCAGCAGTCGGCGCTGTGTCTAACACGACCCATCATCTGAAATTTTGACACCTCCTTCGGGTTTGTCGTCCTACATCCCTCATAAAGTAAATTTGGAGGACCTGTTGTTGTTCATTTGTGGGTAACAGGGAACCAATGAGGTAATGGATTTGCCTTTGAACTTTGACGTCGGCGTAAATTCATGTTTACCTATCTTCTTAGATGCACCAAATGATGTCAATTGCAGAGTTGTATTCTCTGATATTGTTCAGAAAATCCTTTGACTGGATGGAAATGGCTTCTAGAAGATGCATAGGAGGTTGAGAAGGAGCTGGTAGTGCTGGCAATGTTACTTGACCGCCTGAACAACACATACCATTTGTTTCATTTGAAAATTTTAAAGCTCTACAGAAACGACAATTTGTATTTAGTACACCAATTTGGACAGAGTTATTATTTTTATAAGAATGGAATGGATCATATCTGAAAACAGCTTCAGGAGTTGTGAAGAACGAGTTTGTACG
>NC_142928.1:125587330-125592330 GCF_046866305.1 Octopus bimaculoides
CGGGCGGGCGAGCGGGCGGGCGAGCGGGCGGGCGAGCGGGCGGGCGAGCGGGCGGGCGAGCGGGCGGGCGAGCGGGCGAGCGGGCGAGCGGGCGAGCGGGCGAGCGGGCGAGCGGGCGAGCGGGCGAGCGGGCGAGCGGGCGAGCGGGCGAGCGGGCGAGCGGGCGGGCGGACGGGTGGATGGATGGATGGATGGATGGATGGATGGAAGGATGGATGGATGGATGGATGGATATGTGTAACTTATCGATTAATCAGTATTTCAATTATTCTATTGCATAAGATTGCTCGGTAGGCTTAATCAGTTTGCCCTGGTTAATACTATCACCTGGTCCTTTGCTGCCTTTAGTGAGCCCCACTTTGTTGCAAGCCCCGACAGATTCGGAGGCCAAGTAAAGAGCCATGAGAGCTGCTCTCGCACTTGACTTAATTTGCTTTGTTGACGAAAGTAAATCAATGCCTTTTCAACAGTAATTTTGTATAGTAGTTATAAAAGGGATTTTGTTTAGATGGAGGATGCGGTAGTCTATGTGCTCACCAAGTTACTAGCTCTAGAAAAGGACTGGTAACAGATACTCTATACTACAATGTAGTGTGTTTAACATAGAAAAATAGGCCGTTACACACACTGCTACGAAAACTAGCCCTAATATCAAGCCAAGTCAAGATCTGCTTGATCTTAATCTGTGACTGATCGATGTGTCCGGTGGAATGACATGAGAAATTGTGTATCTCTAACAACAAAATAATAGCAACTTACTGAAACGTACATTGAATTTCATGTATTCGATTCGCTTTTTTATAATATAATAATTGCAGATTAAGTGCAATCTGATTCTAGTAATCTGAGAATAATAAGGTCAATCCCTGCGTCAGCATGTTAGAAAAAAACCCACAAAACGACGGTAGTCGGAATAGTTTGAACAAACAAGTAGCAGAAAACAGCGATATAAATCCATATTAGTTTGACACGGTGGTCCTTTTTCAAGGAAACTATAAAACCCTTACGTTTTCTCTCCAGTGAACAATCCTACGGTACATCTGGCTTTTCCAGTCGAATTTACAACTTCCCATTACCTCTCCGAACTTCCCCTCCTTTAAACGTGCCCTTTATCTGCCTGTCATGCTGACTCACTGCTTTTCCTTTCTCAATGCGCTCACTTGGAATCTGTAACTGTTAATATCTTTGCAGTTATTCTTGTGTATTCAACTTAAAACATCAGTCCCTCCCAGGACTTAACAAATCCTTGTTCCATATCATCGACTGGATCACTTGCACCACCATGAACTTCATCAATTGCATTAAATGACGTGTACTAAAATGATGTCAGTATGTAAATACTCTCCAACTATATTTTTGCGAGCATCGTGCATTTGATAACTATAACTATTATCATTTCCATTATTAAAGCTATGAGGATTGCTTGTTGAGTTTGCAGAATTTTTAAAGAATCGGACAAAATGGTTTGGGAAATGTCTTCTAGCTCTTATCGTTCTGGGTTCAAATTTCGCCGTGGAAATTCCGCCGTGCGCGGCTTTGCCTTTCATATTTTCATGGTCGATAAAATAAGTACTAGTTGGGTACTAGAGTCGACCAAATCAACTTGCTCCATCCCCTCAAAATTGCTCAATTTGTGCTAAAATTTTTAAAAATTATTAAAGCCGTGATTACAGTGAGATTGGTTTGCAGAATAGCTAAAGAGTCGGACATAATGCAGTGTGGTATTTCTTCCGGTTCTTCCCACCAAAACCAGCTTGGCGTTTTATCTCTCAGTAGTCAATAAAATGAAGCGTTTGTCAAGTACTCAGGTCGACAGTACTGACTCATCTGACTCCACGCAAAGCAAATTTCATGCCTTGAACCTATGTATGAGCCAACGTGGCAGAAACACTTGAATGCTAAACTTGATTCATTATAGTATTTAGTTACATTCCTTTACGCTCTAAATACACAACACGCCAGTGAAGTAAGTACCATTCACGTACTGGAATCCTCTTAATCAACTATAACCTCCAATAAAATGTATGTCTTTCTACCAATAAAAGAATGTTTAGTTTTTGTCTGGGCACATTTGGTGCACAACACAATTACATTTGATATTTCAGTAGAGAAAAACAAAACAATGTTCTATATTTATTTAATCCAATCAATAATAAAAAAAAACACGGATTCTCTTTCATAGAAAGAAGTAACATATCAGTTATTTTACGTAACTGACTGTCAATTAAGAAAGTTAGAAACCTCAGTTCATACTTACCCACTATTCATACTTATATATATTCGTTTCTACTCAAAGCACAAGGCCCGAAAATTTGGGGATAGGGGCCAGCCGATTAGATCGTGCCCAGTACGCAACTGGTACTTAATTTATCGACCCCGAAAGGATGAAAGGCAAAGTCGACCTCGGCGGAATTTGAACTCAGAACATAAAGACAGACGAAATACCGCTAAGCATTTCGCCCGGCGTGCTAACGTTTCTGCCAGCTCGCCGCCTTATGCTTATGTATATTCATATTAATAATACTATTTCTCATCCGCTATAGCTATCTCTCTCCCTATATCTCACATATATATGTGAATATGTATACATATTCATATATATGTGTGTGTGTGTGTGTGTGTGTGTGTGTGTGTGTGTGAATACGTGCGTATGTGTTTATATATTTTAAAACAGACATATAGATAGATAGATAGATAGATAGATAGATAGATAGATATTCAAAGAGACAATAGAAAGCTACTAAAGTTAAGCACTTACACAGACATCCACATATACAAAACAAATTATGTATGCATCTATGTTTATGTAAATAAGTATGTAAGTGCACGGATATACATACGCATATATATAAAATGCATGCATCTCTATATATGTATGCATGTGGGTGTATGTGTGTGTGTATGTGTGTGTGTATAATAGATATGTATGTATGTATGTATGTATGTATGTATGTATGTATATATGTATTGTATGTATGCGTATAAAATATAGTAAGAATCTTTAGTCTTGTGTTTATCTATGTGAAAGCGTGGGTGGTAAATGAAGAAAATAACAATAAACAGTTCCATAAATGCAAAATGAAGCCAAGTTTCAGTTTAAATTTCAGTTACATAGCTGCAGAGAAAATTTGTCAGGAGAGCGCTCTGCATACTAAATGCAAGTGCAGTAATGGTCTTATATTATATATATTAATATGTCAGTTTTAAAAAAGTCGAACCTCTGATCCTATCAAACTTTGTTTACATTGCTTGTTTTTAAACATTCTTATTGGTAGTTTTTGTCTATCAAGAGCTTGATAATATCTCTTGATAATAATCGCTGTTGTTAGAAGATTTCCAACTTGTTTACATTATAGATGTGAACCTTTAGTTTATTCAATTACTGTTATTATATTTTGGTTTTATTTACGAAGGAATTTCTTAATGACAAAACTATGTAATTTTGTATACAGAATTTAACCGTTCATAAGACGAACAGAGCCTTTTGTTTATGCGAAACATACCATCTTTGTCTCAATTAATTTTGAAAATAATGAAGAATTTATTAAATAACTTTATTATTTAGCCGGTGCTTGATATATAAATTAAAAAGGGAATTTGATGAAGGCGTTACACTTGACTGCAGCCATGCCAGGATACTGGCATCAAGGGACATACTCAAATTGTACTCATATTGTACTCATTTGTACTTATTTTAGCATAACACACAATTTTACACTGGTATGTACAAGCACAGTTATACACATACACACACGCACACACATATACATATAGACAGACAGACAAGCAGACAGACAAGCTGGCAGACAGATAGATAGATAGATAGATAGATAGATAGATAGATAGATAGATAGATAGATAGATAGATAGATAGATAGATAGATAGACAGAAAATAGACGTGCATGTGTGTAAATATAAATATAGATATATTTCAATCATTTTGAAATATATATCCAAAATTAAATCTTTTGGGAGTTGTAACTGTATTCTAGACAAAAGTGATAAATTAGTTAATATCATGACAACCTACTAGACTAAGTACTGGAACCTTATATCCGGCTTTGTCTACACCAAAGGGTAAGGCTTGAAGTTGTAAAAAAAAGGGGGGTGCCTGATGGGGAAGGGGTGATAGTTGGAAGAAAGAAGGATAGGAAGAGCTAATAATGCTTATTTTGATTGTCATCTTAAAGGGGAATGTAATGAAAAACTAAAGGAATAAGTATTAGAAATTAGGGGTGGAAGATAAGTTCAGAGAATAAGGGAAGGAGTACATTGTAACTTAGTATATTTATAATGTTAAAGCAAAATATAATTAAATATATAGATGAAGGCTACACTTAAAATTTTAATAAGGGGATACTTTAAGATATAAGAGAAATATTAAAACTTTTCATAAATGTAGTGTATAGAATATCCTGATAAAATATTATACGATGAATGTATAACGGAAATATTTATAATATAAATAGATACTTACAGTATGCAATTAATCTGATATTAAAACCATTCCTGTCAAATACGGGCAGGTAAAGAAAAAAATTTGCACTTCCCCTAAATGTAAAATATATCCTCTAAGATATGTTACTATTCTACCTCGATCATTTTCTTTGATGTACTTCAGATATTTCCAGAGGTAATTTAGTCTCTATTAAAACTTGGTCTATCTATATTTTATTTTATCTTGTATTAATAATAATATTCCGGCTATAACTTTTTTCTATATACCAATACGATTAGAAAAAAATCGTTTTTATTTTATTTCATCTTATATCTTTCCTTATATCTTTTTATATCTTTTTATGTCATCTTATGCGCTCGTATAAAATTTTTTAGAAAAATCTTTGTTATAAAAATTTATAAATTTTTGATATTTTATATCTTTATATTTTATGCCTTTAAATACCCTTTTATATACTTACATAGTTTTTATAGCTTATATCGTTATATAGTTTTAATTACACATTATATCTTATAAATTCTTATATTTTATTTTTTTCAT
>NC_142928.1:125597330-125599830 GCF_046866305.1 Octopus bimaculoides
GGATTAATTACTTAACGCGAGAAATTGAACTCGAGTTAGAGATTCAGCCTTCACAGATAGTTATAGTTGTCTAAATTCGTTAAACATCCAAATACTTCACATTTTCGCGTGGCAAACAGTAACAGATGTTTTCAAAAGTATCATAAGCTCGTGTAATTTATGTTACAGTGAGAGATATACACACGATATTTTTGTCTACCTCTAAACTGAATTATTACCTGCTTCTATATTATAGCTGAGCTTTACAATTCTTATCAGAAGCTGTTAATTTGATAATAGCATGCCATTACCATAGCAACCGAAACATATAAACGTTAGAAGAAAGTTGTTAACAGATAGAGAATAAAGCCATAGAGGAAATGCTTTAAACTCATGTAGGATTATTTCCATCAACTAAATTTCCTTTTCGTGACTCTTCTAAGCAGCTTAAAAACGCAACACTCAATACTATCACGAATTTCATTTTCAATCTGTGTTAGTTTGAAAACATCCTGTGATTTGTGAGAGATTTTTCTTTTATTCTCTTTCTTTCTTTTTTTCTATCAATAAATTTGATAGAAAAAAAAGTAGTTTTTATCTTTCATCATTCTCAACAAAGATTCGTTTATTCATTCTTAATATAGTCTCAGTTCGTTTACATCGCTACGACTACCGAGAAAAGAATGAATGTCACAGTTTCACTTCTTATTCGTTGTATGCGCAACATTCATACTATCATGGACCTAGTTTCGATTCCTAATTAGTACGTTTTTTTTTTTACTTTTCTTTGTTTTTTGGCGCAGGCGTGGCTGTGTGATAGGAAGCTTGCTTCCTAACCACATGATTCCGAGTTCAGCACCACTGCGGGGTATCTTGGGCAAGTGTCTTCTACTATAGCCTCGAGCGGATTTGGTAGACGGTAACTGGAAGCTCGTTGTATATATATATATATATATATATATATATATATATATATATATATGTATACATTTTGCATACATTTATATGTAAATATATATATATATATGCATATATGTATGTATAGATTTTACATATATATATATTCTTTTATTCTTTAACTTTTTTCAGTCATTTGACTGCGGCCATGCTGGAGCACCACCTTTAAGTGTGGTTAGGTTTCCCAAGAGGTCACCTAACTAAGTACTCACTAGGTTCGACATTGCTTAACTTTGGTGCTCGGAGGTAAGCTAGCAGAATCGTTAGCAAGCGGCATTTCGTCCGTCTTTATGTTCTGAGCTCAAATACTACCGAGGTCGAATTTGCCTTTCATCGTTTCTTGTGTCGATATAATAAATAAGTACTGGGGTCAATGTAATTGACTTACTCTCTCTCACAAGCTTTCTGGCCTTGTATCAAAATTTGAAACCATTATATATAAAGTATATAAAGTATATATATATAAAGTATATAAAGTATATAAAGTATATATATATATATATATAATGGTGGTGCACCAGCATGACCGCAGCCACTTGGCTGAAACACATAAATAAATAAATAAATATATATATATATATATATATATACAAGGGTTTCAAATTTTATGCACCACGCACAGGTGCAGGTAATTTTCGCCCACAAACATACACTACACACATGCACACTATTTGCTTACAAACAGACACACATACACACGTGCACACAATGCCTGAACTAGCACACATCAACTGCTACACACAACACACACATACACGTTAGCCTCACGCATATACACACGTCTATACGCACACACACACTCGCCCACACATATGTACTCACACGCTCGCCCCCATTCACACATACACACTCACACCATTTTCACATACACACGCGCACTTGCGCACCTTAGCTCGTTGGGGGTCACCGTTAACGTTATTATTATTATTATCTCCCGTTCATTCATCCTCTTTTTTTCCAATCATCTCGTCAAGTTGGACCGTTGAACTCGTCCCATTTTTTCTCTCTACGTTTTCTTCTTTGTTCCTCTGCATCCTTTCTGTCGAAGAGCGTAGGCTCGAAACGGAAAAGACTTTTCCATTCGTCCCGAGCGTTAAACTAATAAACCTGCTTGTTCTTGTTGTTCCTACACCTGTCTTCGTCTTTTGTTTTCTGTAAATTTGAACTTTATATACTTGTGTGTGCGTATGTATGTGCGTGTATGTATATGTATACATATATACATATGAATGCATGTATGTGTGCGACAAACGATGACAGTTATACATGTCATCGCGTAGTTTCTTTTACCGTGAAGTTACAGCCATGTGAGAAGCTTGAAAGTCAATGTAGAGAGAGGCTAAACGACTCTCAGTTGGTTCCTAAGTCTAATATTTGGTAATGAGTATTTTGGTGAAACTATATGTATGTGTAATATGCATGTATAGAATTTGTGCGTGTATACGTATGTCTGTGTACTTTTGTTTATACATCTATGTGAAGGTGCGCAAATCTGATAGTTAATGGCTGCAATGTGTGTGGGGTATGGATGCGTAGAGTGGGTGTCGGTGTGTGGGTGGGTGTG
>NC_142928.1:125604830-125639830 GCF_046866305.1 Octopus bimaculoides
TCTAACTTCAAGTTAGCTGTGTAGTACTTGAATTCAAAAAGTAAAATGATATAATAAAATACCGTTTTTGCAATTCTACCACCCTTACTGGATTCAATGAGGGAGCCTTGATGTTGTCTTATATCACACTCTACCATCTCGAGAAAGGAAGAAATCCATTGGATAAATCTAGAATAATTACATTACAGAAGAGTGACACAATTCTACGGTATCAACTGAAAAGCAGTTACTGGTCCAACAGGTTTTCTTTCTGTTCATTATTTCATTTGTTAGTATTTGTTATTTTTCTTAATTCATCATGGATCATGGTAGCTACTGCTAGTTTGATCAATAAAGCAATTCTTTTATAAGCAATTACTTTTATTTTCTACCCTGCGCGCGTAAGCGAAAGCTGGGTATTATAATCGCGTCGTTTGTCTTTGTCTGTAAGTTTACAAAATTACTAGAAAACGGCTGAACGGATTTTCACCAAATTTGGCAGAAATACTCATGAGGTGAGTGGCTTGAACTCATTAAATTTTGGCAGACGGGTGAATCAAAATGTTCTTTTGTTTTTTTCTTTGTTACATCTGCATGAACGTTCAGCTGGGAGAATAACTCTTGGTGTCATTTTGTTGAAATATGAATTCGTCTGAGAGTATATTTATTAAATTAAATTTCATTTTATCCTTGTGTGCGCGTAGGGTATGCATCGCCCCACCGATGCCTTTTTTTCATTCCTTTTTGTTTTATTTGTGTTAATGATTTTAATTATTTTTAACTTTGGACCTTCTCCCATTATAATTTTTAATAGTTAGTAATTTAATTCGTAGCATCACGGGAGGTTGTGTTTATTACTGACAAAGGTCCGCTCGAGATGCAACAAAATATGCTTGAACATATGAGTTTACATCAAGAATCTCGCTTACCAAATGCAAAAACGTTAATATTTATTGTAGTTATTGTTGCTATTGTTATTGTAGTTATTGTTATAACAGTTGCTATTACTACTTTGTATTTTTCTCTTCCTTCACAGTGATAGTTAATCAGTTAAAGACATTCTTTGGAGTTCGGGCTAAATTTGGCGATTTTTTTTTATGTCTCCATTTTTTCGAGTTTTTTTTTTTTTTTCAGGAACAGCCTGATGTATTGCTGAATGGTCAATGGCGTTGAAGATTAAAGTTTCCGTTGAGAAAAAGTTCGGTGGTGTGTCGAACTGGAAGCCATTTGAATATTGGAAAACAATTACCTGTATCATGATGATTCGCACCGAGTATCAAAATGCCAACTTCATAACTGCTGCTCAATGCTTTGTGAAAACTGTAATGACTGTAAGACGTGACATGTACAGCTGAAACGGAGACTACGAAACCGTGACCATCAGGAAGGGACACAGCAAGCGTTCTTACTGAGTCCGCACACCCCTCATCTTTAAACAGGTCTATGAAGCTGCTGGAGACAGTGGTCAATATCTGGTTGAAGAGGGTTGCCACTGGAAGGACATCTATGTGGCAGCGGGATTTGGATTCTTGCAACACCTCCAGAAAGAGTCAGAAATGGTTGTCAGAGAAATTTTACATCTTCATCTCTGGCGTCTTAATTCCTCCGATTGTAATCCCATGAGTTACTATGTGTTGAGAAAGACACCAACCACTCTTCCTGCAATATCAAGGCCGAGCTGGTGGCCAAGATCAAGGAGGTATTCGATGATCTTCTCAAGGACACAATGAGAAACACATATACCAGGTTCTAGAGCCGCCTTGAGCCCGTGGTAAAAGCTGACGGTGGCTACTTTTAAATAAACTATTGGGTCATCCCATAAATAATGCTGTTTTTTATACGTCTTTTATTTTTCAAAATTAAAATAAACAAAGTTCTTTTTTAATTTAAAATATACTCTCTTTCATTTTCTAAAATGCTCTTCCGTGATGAAAAATACTCCTCCAGTACTGTTCTGGCCTCATCTACAGAATTCATATTTTGTTGAAAGTGGACTAAACTTTTCGTATCCCACCAAACAGATAACATTACCTCATGTGGGTGAAGACCTTTAGTCTGGGGTGCCGGTGTTTCTCCTTTCTCTACCCGCTGTCTTCGGTGCTTAATGTTTTCATAGAGAACCCATTTCTCGCCTCTGGTCATTATTCGGCCCCAAAAAGGTTCATTCGTGAGATGTGAGAGCCAACAAGAGCACACATTCATTCTCTGAGCGCGATTGGACTCGGAGAGTTTGTGAGGAACCCATTGACTCAATTGCTGACTTTTCCGACGGCACGCAGGTGTCGATGAATGGGTGCATAACCAAATCCAAGTTCCTGTGTTAGTTCCTCAACAGCTACGATGGGATTTTGTTTTACCAGAGTTTGCAGGAGGTCCTCTTCGAGCTCTACTAATCTTCCAGGACGACGCTCGTCTTCTAGGCTGTAGTTTGCGGCTCAGAATTTCTGGAAACACCGTTAACATTGGCTTACGCTTATTGTCCGACTCTCTTACACCGCATTAATATACCTCGCACTTTCCGTTGCATTGCTGCCTTTATTGAACTCGTAAAGCAAAATATGCCGAATATGCTCCTTTGTCACTTTCCATTATAGCCTTGAAAAAATAACTGTTGAAATCGAACTGTACTCTTCAAAACTTGCACTAAGAATAAATACAAGGTAAAATTGCTACCTGTTTTTACAGCAAGTTAATGCAAGTAGTTTATCCCGTACCACTCCGAATTTTTGTTCATGCAATTGAAAAAAGCGCATTATTTATGGAATGACACAATAATTCCCAGCCATAATCTCGCTGAATTTTTTTTTTAAATACTTTTATTTTTGGATGGAATATTATATTTTCTTTTCCTTTTATGCAAACTGTCAAATGTAACCCGAACACCCTGTATGTATAAATTGGATCAGATTATTTTTTAAATATTTGCCTATAATATAAGATTTATAATTTAAGCTGATGTATTTGACAGCTTTTATACAAATAAATATATACACACACGAATGCACGTTTGTGTGTGTGTGTGTGTGTGTGTATAAAAAGGATGTTGTAGTTTGCTTGAAGCATTGCAGAATAAAAATAACAAAACAGGACTTCTTTTATATCCTGTTATACTACGCAAATATATTTGGCGAAGGATTAGATATTTAGAAGAAGTTTACGTTCAAAGTTTTAATAACACACTACACGTATCATACATATATTTTATCTTTGCTCGTATTATTTATTCTTTTACTCCAAATGCAGTACTGTGGCTTTCTAAATCAGTGCCATATGTATGTATGTATGTATGTATGTATGCACGCATGCATGCATATGTGTACATATACATATACATCGTGTGATATAAAAGAAATCATTATTATTATTATTATTATTATTATTATTATTATTATTATTATTATTATTATTATTATTATTCAGTAGTTTTATTTTTATAACGTGCTTTCACTTCACTACCGAGCGCAGCTCTGTGCGCCTTGGGTATGTGCTGTGGTTTGCTGTGGTGCTCTTATGTTTACTGTATTGAAAGTGTTTTGCGTAGGATGTGTGCAGTACCCAGTAGTGCAATTTTCTGTATGTTATATATATTTGTAAGTCCTGCTATTTTTGTTATGTATTTGTCTGAATATTTTTTTATTATACCTAAGGCACCTACTATGATAGGAATTGTTTCTGTTTTTAGATTCCACATTCGAGTTACCTCTATTTCCAGGTCTTTGTATTTTGAAAGTTTTTCCATTTCTTTTAGAGAAACGCTGTCATCTGCTGGTACTAATACATCAATTAGAAAGCATTTTTTTTCTTCATGATCTTTATTATTATCATCATTATTATTATTATTATTATTATTATTATTACTATTATTATCATCATCATCATCATCATCGTCGTCGTCGTCATTTTCATTAGCATCTTCTCTCAATTGTTTCCATTTCTTGCCGAGTGTCTTCCTGACACCTAGGACACAGAAACGTACTTTATACATTGGTAGGCTATTAAAACAAGCACACTAGATTGTTGATTTACAGAGTCATGTGATAGAGAAAAGGAGGAAGACAGAGAGAAAAAGGAAAATATAAAAAGTAGAAAAATAAACAAATAAAACAAAGGGGAAAAAAAGGAAAGAAAATTTACAACGTCAATGCTCTTCTCAGTATGTGTAACGTACCAGTTAAGACAATCTTTTGCATTTCCTACATGGATGGTAAGCCAGGAATCATTCTTAAATAATTTTCAGTTCCTTTTTTGATCATTCCAAGTGCTCCTACAAACATTGGTATTGTAACCGTCTTGAGTTGCCACATTTTCTTATTTCGGTTAGCAGATCTTTATATTTTCTGAGCTTATCAAATGCTTTTGCCGAGATATTACGGTCACAAGGTATACTCATGTCAATCAATAACAGACTTTATTGCTTTTCTTTCACAACAATATCTGGTTTATTTGCTTTGATGGTCCAATCTGTACATACTGGGAAGTCCCAAAGAATTGTTTCATTTTCTCCCTCAGTTACAGCCTCATGGTGGTGCCTGTACCATTTGTTAGCAGATTTGATTTTATAATGCCGACACATTATCTAATGTAGATATTGGCCAACTCTGTCATATCTTGATTTGTACTCTACAGATGCTAAGATCTTACATCCAGAGATTAGGCAGTCGACTGTTTCTATCCCATCGTTGCAGTATCGGTACTTTAGGTCTACACCATTTTTTATCACATTGGCTTAATAGTTTCGGGTCAATAAGCTCCGATCTTGAGCAGCCAAGAAAAAGCCTTCACTCTCTGCTTTTAGCCCTGAGCTCCGTAATCACTGATGGGTGTGCTTCTGGCCTACATCAACTTGTTTGCTACGGGCCACATATTTGTCATGCAGAGGTTTTTGTTTCTACCTATCAGCCAATTGTTCAAGCGTATTTTGCTGCGCCCTTAGTGAAATTTTCTGAGAAAAAATAACTTTGGCTTTGAAGGACTTTCTCGAGAAGAGAGAATTCTCTATCAAAGTAAGTAAAAAAAAACACCAGATACGGTATTAAAAGATGTTAACGAAATTGGTGATGAGTATTTACAAGTGTTATGAACCCTCATACTGGCAGATTAACGCCTGTCTATATGCGCTGGCTACTACTGTAAAACAGTACAAGAATGATATTCAAAAAGTAAACAAAACCGAAATAACAAAGAAAGTGCCATCATGGGTTTTGAAGACAGAAAAAAAGATAACTGGTATACGGAAGAACATCAGTCATGTAATGATGCTTATTGCAGAAAGTAAAAAAGGAGATAGAAATGATGTTTGGAGACAGCAAAAAGGGGGCACTCACTTGAAAACTGATTACCCTAAATCAGAAGCTAAAAGCTGTCAGTGAAAAACTCCAACATCAGAAGAAAATAACCGAGAGAAGAACAATAGACAAAAAATTTAACCGCGACCAGGCAGCAGTATACAAAGACATGAGAGGAGGATCAATAAATATCACGGAAGCCCCTTCACGAGAATACATAGACTCCTTCTGGAGGAAAATCTGGAGTGAAGAGAAGGAATTTAACCAAGATGCTCTGTGGCAGGAAGCAATCTGAAAAAGTTATTGCTCCTGCGTTACATCCACAACATACAACATTGAAACTCTTGCAACTGTGATCCAGAAACTCCAGGATGGAAAAGCATCTGGAAGAGACTTGATTGTTGGATATTGCTACAAGAAACTAACATTCTACCGACCATGTTTTATCAATCTGTACCATCAAGCTTTCCTTGGGAACAGTAGCATACCACACTGGTTGGCTCTGGCAGAGACAAAATTGATCCGCAAAAGCATAACCACCCACATGGCAAAAATAAAAAAACTACCGGCCAATTGCATCCCAGAACTTAATGTATAAGATATATACAGCAGGTTTAAACCTCTTCCTCCAAGACCATTGTGAAACCAATAACAATATCATAACAGAACAAGCAGCTGGGAAGAAGGGAGTCTGAGGATGTGCCGAGCAATTGCTAATCAACAAAACTGTGATGTCAGAGGTGAGAGAGCATAGGAGGAACCTAGTTTCAATGTGGCAAGATTACGAGAAAGCTTTTGACTCCGTTCCCCATTCATGGATGCTAGAAGCCCTTCAACTTGCTAAAGCTCCACTGATAATAGTCAAAGCCATACCTAACCTGATTTCAACGTGAGCCACCATCTTCAAATTAAATACAAAGAGTGAATGTATTTTCACCGATAGAATACAATATTGCAAAGGCATATTCCACGGAGACAACCTCTCTGTGATGTTGTTTATACTTTCTGTAAACCTCTTGTCATTCGTGTTAAGGAAGTCTGAAGGGTATCTCACTGGTTCACAAGGGAACAGAAATGCCAAAATTACACACTGTTTCTTTGTGGATGACTTAACACTTTATGCAAAGAATATGTATGCATGAGATGGAAAAGAGCCTTGACCTAGTTACAACATTCTCAAAGGATGTAGGCTTGAAGTTTGGTCAGGATAAATGTTGTTATATTGTTGTGAAAAGGGGGAAACTATAAACCAGACTAGTAGCATTTCCATCAATGATTTGACTCTTCCCTCTATATCTGACGAGGAATGTTACAGGTATCTGGGGAGGTTGAAAATATATCTTACAGCGGCACCTGTAACAAAACACGTGTCACTAAAGAATATTAGAGCCAAATAAAGAAAATTTGGACCTCAGAACTCTCTGTATTCAATAAAACAGTGGCTCACAATGTGTTTTCAGTGCCAGTACTCAAACAAACAATTGGGCTGTTTGATTGGACGCTTGATGAGATCCGAACCATTGATGTGAAAACCTGAAAAATACTAACAAGCACACATAATTTCCACATAAACAGTGATGTAAACCGCCTCTACCTAAAACGTAAACAAGGCGGAAGAGGCTTAACATCGATCCAAAATGCCTTTGAATGTCGCATCATATCCCTTCGGCAACATCTTCTAACCACCAAGCGTCGAAGTGCATCCCTTGACCAAGTTTGCATAAATGAAGCTGATAACATCATAAGACTTGGAAGGCAGCTCTTTGACCAACACTCTTTGTCTGATAACCTAGAATACATGCCCAAAGAAGTCGCACGACTCTACGTTTCATCAGATGAAAGAATGAGCCTATATGAGCAGAAGACTATGCATGGATATGTTAGTAAAAAGCTCCGTGATGATAGTAACATCGATCATCAAAGCAGTTTATCATGGACGAATAGCCTGATTACTACCTCCCACTTTGAAGGGTATGCGTTTGTAATCCAAGAACAGGAAATATCAACCAAGTATCTGATGCACAAAACGGATAGAAATGCGGGAAAAGCCGAAAATGTGACAACTGATGCAGACTTTGCAGAGTTCACTCTGAAGATATCACACACATCATAAGCAGTTGTCCGAAAATGTTATCACGGTAATATCTACTGTGTATCTAGGACATTCTATAAAGAAATCCGTCAGAAGGATAATTTCGATGACAAATAAATAAAAACCCACAATATAGTAGAAGCCATAGCCACTCATAAGGAAAACCAGTTAAGACCTCAATAAAATGTAAGCACAACGGATCTGATATAATGAGTTGGGATAGCGAAGAGAAACTGTGCACAGTTGTGGAAATTATCTGCCCAGCGGATGTTAACATAAAGTTAAAGATCAGTGAAAAAGAGAATGCCTATGCTGAACTATTGAGAAATCTGCAGTTACTCTATCCAGATTACAAGTTCAGGTTTATACCTGTAATTATTGGGGCCATGTGATACGTAACAAAGTGCCTAAATACTAATCTTGAGAAATTAGGATTCTCAAAATCAGAAAGGAGAAAGCTAATTCAAAGACTACAGATCCAATCCATCAATGGAACTGTACAAATCTGTAAAATTTTCCAAAAATTTATCATTCAAATATATATGAGCATGTTTAGATATGTAACTCTATGCATTAGAATACATACATAAAACATGCAAATCTGCACATACATACATACATACATACCCTGTTCTTAATGTTGAAATTCCAATGGAGGAACTTTTGACCTAGGTCAGAAACCGGTTCTTTATCTATTGGCAAGAAATCTTGAAATAAACTGAATAATAACATACATACATACATACATACATACATACATATATACATACATACATACATACATACATTCATACATAATTAGAAAATGCTGCAGTTTGCTCCTGAAGTATTTCTGAATATAGAAAAATAATTTTTGCTTCAGTATTATGCAGTGCCACGCTAATGTATTTGGTGAAGAAGATTACATATAAATAAGAGGAAACAGCAGGCGTTTACCCAACAACATAAATAAGGATTACATAAATATTTTATCATGATTAATATTTATATTTATTCTCTAGCATTCGAATACCATACATTTCTAAATCACTTATATATATATATATATATATATATATATATATATATATATATATATACACGCACACACATATATAAATGCACATACATATATATACACGCACATATATGTACATATATACATACATAAATATACATATATAAATATACATACATATATATGTATATATACGTGCACATATGGGTACAGGACATTAAAAACAACGTTAAACACAATGAGAAACGAAAACTTTATATATACTATATATAGATTTATATATATAAATATATATATATTTATTTATTTATATTTATTTATTTATATATATATATATATATATATATATATATATATATATATATATATATATATATATACATATATGGATATAAATATATATAAGATATAAATTAGAGGTGTTAAAACTATCTAAGGGATAAATGTATCCAGAGGCACTCCTGCTAATTACCTCAGTATGTATGAACCTTGTTATAAAGTATACGGTAGTAGGTAATTTAAAATGTAAACCGTTTTAATGTATATAAAGACGATAAGAAAATGGAGAAATAAATAACACTGAGAAGTGGATCTTTGGTGTTATAAAGTCATTACTTAATTAAGTAAGATGAGAGTATGTTAGAGTAAGTTTACAGCTGTTTCCGTATATCACGCTGGGGTAAATATGTATTTATCTCGTTGCAATTGATAGACATCATCAGAAAGAAAAGGGCAAAGATAAACAAAAGGAGAATAGAGCGAAAGAAAGTGTAAGGAAAAAAACAGGAAAAAGAAAATGTTCAATAATTCGATAGTCTTACATTTTAGTTAGGTTCAAAATTCAATAAATCAGTTGTAGGATAGATGAGAAGAGAGTTAGTTGAATCTAAGGTCTCATAATTAGTTATTACCATAACTTTCACGTGTCCGTAGATTCGGCTAGTTGACCGCCGGTGTAAATGCGAGGGAGTTACCGCTATTGGGGATATCTGGTGTAGTTCTATGGACCTATATGGCACTAATTTATAGGTTGTAAGTTAGTTCGTATATTTTCAAACGGAAGCTGTAATATAAGGGTAAAGTTTATATCTAGAATCTGTACGATATAGAATGTAAATGGACTATGTACCAGAATAATGTATAGGTTTGTAGAGGGCATAGAAAAACAATAAGATCGAAAGGAGCAATTTATCGTATGTAAAATGCGTTGGTGGTCTAGCTGTCGACTTAAATTAAATTATACGAAAATAGCAATCTAGCGTAGTATGTAGAATAAGTACAAAGTTAAGTAATTAATTTATAATGTGGGTTGGAGTTCAGTAAGCTAACTGGTATGTAGGAACGTTAAAGGGAGGTAATACAAGGTTAAGTAGGTTCGCTAATAACATTTAAAATGGGAGATAGTGGTATATAAAGGATAAAGTGGCTTTATCGATACTTTAAGAATACTAATCGGCCTTTATGCAAACAAAAAAAATTACTTTCGTGTCTCCTATTAAGTAGAGGGGATTTGTCCATTAAAATAAATAGTTTCTCATTTATACAGAGTTCGCAGTACTTATTGTTAATGCTATACGAGGAAGTTTTGGCTAGGATTCGCCATTCTAAACTATAGTTGATATTTTTGTCTTAATTCTCAAATGTAGCTACTAAGTCCTATAGAATTCGCTTTACTTCTGTTTCTGAAACTAGATTGGTGGGAATTGTACCTAAGTGTCATTTCATTTTTAGTTGCTCCTGTATAAGATTTCTTATGGGTATTTGTGAGTACAACGCATAGGTATATTACATTTTTAGCTTTACAAATATTGGAGAATTGACACTTGTTTTTATCTCTGAAGCTACATAAGTTATTGATTTTATCTGTGCGTATGTTGTGTTGAGGGGAGAGTTATTATTTATCAGGTCGTTGTCCGTGTTATTTGAGGGCGAGTTATCAGGGATGACATTTATTATATCTGTCGATCGGTTGCTATGTATATATATATATATGTATATATATTTGTATATATGTGTGTGTGTGTGTGTGTGTGTGTGTGTGTGTGTATATACATATATATATGTATATATGTATATATATATATATATATATATATATATATATATATATATATATGTACATATATATATATGTATATATATGTATATACATATTTGTATATGTATATATATATATATATGTATATGTGTATATGTATATATATGTATATGTATATATATTTAAGTACATATATATATATCTAAATTTTGTACGACTCTCTTATTCTTTCATTCTTTCTTTCTTTCTATCAATCCCTTCACACTTACTTTGTTCTTTCCACTTCTTTTTTTCCTTCCCCTTCTCTCACATTTCCTGGCTTTCTCTTCACCCTCACCTTCCCTCTTCTTTCACTTCACTCTGTCCCTTTTCTTTTTTTCTCGTCACTCCTTAATTCTTCTATCCCTCTGCCTCTAACTCTCTCCTCTCTCTCCAGGTGACCGGTGTTCGGCCAAGCCTGACCTTTCTTTCTTGGTTCGACTACCATCCGTGCAACATCTATATTCCTCATTATCATTGTCATCCCTTATGTCCCTGCCGTAAGGCTTCACTTCCACACACGCCAGCTTAATTTAATTCGTCCTTAGTCGAAAGACATCTTTTGTTAATGTCCTGTTATTTTGTTCTTAAATCTCGTATTAGGTATATATGAGATTTTAGTTTTGAAGCCGCTTAATTTTAGTGTTGCTGTATACCGGTGCATGTTGATCAAAAATCTCTTCGTTTGTAGACAAGTTAGAGATTCTGATCGAGATAGCAGTAACGATGCTATCAATAATAGATTTCGGATGATTGGAGGAGACATTGACATATGAGATGGATTTGTTTGGCTTACGAAATGGGTAGTATAAACACGTATCCAAATTCAAGGTAACATCCAAGAAGTTCACCACTCTGTAGTTAACATCAAAAATAATGTTAAGATTAAAGAAATCCTTTAAGAAACCTCTCAGGGATTTCTTCAAATCAATGTCTTATTTAGCAATATAGGAGATATGGAATTGTAATAATTCGAGATATCAAATTGTATAAAGTCTAAATTAGGCTTATCAATAAGGGAGTCAAACCATAAGATAACGTCCCCAGTAAAGTTCCATAAAGGAAGCTGAACCTTATCCCTGGTGATGGGAATAATCTGATCGATAATATATTTACTAATTCTGTCCAAATCAGACTTGGTCGGGCAGATTAATCTAATCGAAGGATGTGATAAAAAAATCAGACTTATAGTCCTTCAAGAGACAATGAGGAGGTTTTGGAGCATAAGGTTGGGTGCTATCAAGTAGGCCCAAACTGGGGATGATTTCTAAATGAGTGTCATTAATCTCATCCAAAGCATTTTTGTTTGTGTGTTTATATCCAGAGTTAAGCTCCTTCAAGATCAAGTCATTATAAAGACTTGGCGGTACAGAATAAATATTTCCGGTCTTATCCGATAGGATGTGCAAATCTGGAGATGATATCATTGTAGAGATTTTCTCAGACTGGAGTTTCTGGAAAGGATTTGTGTATCTGGAAAACTTCAACCGTTTAATCAAATTTATAAGATCATTTTCAAAATTCGAAAGAGCTGGGTTGGACGGTGAATTCCTATAGGTTTTTAGTTGATTGATATTTTTTTTTTAATTTAGATTTTTAGTAGCCTGACACTCTTTAGAATTTTTGATAGGCCGTTCTATATATCTGTATTTTTTATTCGCATATATTTTTTTACCTTCTGTGTTTTTTATATATGTGTACATATATATATGTATATATATATAGATGTATATATATACATGTATATGTATATATATAAATATATATATACACATATATATACATAAATCTGTACATATACACACACACACACACACACACACACACACACACACACATATATATATATATATATATATATATATATATATATATATATATATATATATATATATATATATATATATACATATGCATACATATATATATACATATATATATATACATAGATATATATACACATATATGCATGTATATAAATATATATATTATCTATATTATTATTTCATTGAACGCCACGCATCCATTTCCAAGTAAGTTTATCTTAATCTTTTTAATGCGACACAACTCTATACTGTTTTCTCCCTATCGCTTTCTTTCTTATACTTTCTCTAATTCCCTTTTTTTTTCTCCCCTGCACCGTTTATTCTATTTGTCTCTTTCTCTCCCCTCTTTTTCCTTCACTCTCTTTCTCTCTCTCTCTCTCTCTCTCGTTGCTCACACGTGACCATCGTCCATCTTTCTTTTCCTCGTGTGATCATCTTTCTTTTCTTTCAGGACTGTCCTAAGTACTGGACGTGTCCTATCTCTCTCTTCTATCTTTTCTTTCGTCAAAGAAAATATTTCTCCAGCGTTCGCTGTTTTACCATCGTTCTGGTATAACGACTCTCCATGTTTGTTTTCCTTCGGTTTCCTTGTATGTCTCCACTGTCCTGTTTTTGTTCCCAACTTTAACCCTCCATAAATCCCAAATTTTATTTTGGTACTTGTGGGAGCAACTGTCTTCGAAGACTCATATTGTCGTTCAACGCTCGAAATGAAGAGTAGATAGACAGCTGACAACTGATAAAGGGTCGTTCTTTATGTTACTTTCCTGTTTGTCATTTGTTTCTCTCGTTGTTTGCGTATTGAACTCATTTCGTTTCGTATTTCATGTTGCTTACTGTTGGTGACGTCCTGTACCCATATTTGCAAATGTATCTATATAAACATACATATGTATATGCATGTATATATTATTTATATATATATACATATATATACATATATATACATATATATACATATATATACATATATACATATATACATATATATATATATATATATATATATATACATATATATATATATATATATATATATATATATATATATATATATATATATATATATATATATATATATATATATATACATATATATATACATATATATGTGTGTATGTGTGTATGATATATACAGATAAATAGAGAGAGAGAGAGAGAGAGAGAGAGAGAGAGAGATGCATATCTACGAGACCGATAGAATAAGTACCAGGCTTACAAAGGATAAGTCATGAGGTCGATTTGTTCCATTAAAGGTGGTGCTCCGGCCTGACCGCAGTCAAATGACTGAAATAAGTAATATATTAAAAGAATATACATATAATTATATATATATATATATATATATATACATATATATATATATATATATATATATATATATATATATATATATATATATATATATATACGTATTGTATATATATTTATTTATTTATTTATTTATTTATTTATTGATATATATATATATATATATATATATATATATATAAACACACAGTAATAAGTAAAGGTAAGATCTATATATGTATTATATATATGTATATATATATATATATGTGTGTGTGTGTGTGTGTGTGTGTACATATATATATATATATATATATATATATATATATATATGTATATATATATATATGTATGTATGTATGTATGTATGTATGTATGTATCTATGTATGTATGCATGTATGTATGTATACATACATGTAATAAGTAATGGTAAGATCCAAGGATCAAGGTGTAGGAAGATTAGTAAGCTCGGAGCAGTCTGTAGAAGGTATAAATAACAACTTTCAGGAATAATAGTGGTTTATTGACGTAACAGTTTGTCTAGTTTTCCAGTATCGAAGTTCGATAAACTGAAAAAATTGTTTTATAGCATACGGTTAACAGCAGAGGCTGCGAATAGAAATCCAAAGAGAGAGACAGAGAGAGAGTATTTGTGTAGGTGTGTATGTAACTGGTCGTCAATATGGTACATTGGTGTTAGCTCATTTGGACTTATGGTTACGACTAGGTTTGTTCTCTCAAATGAAAACTGACTCTTAGTATTAGATCATAAGATATGTAGGCACTCTCACAATACCAAGTCAGTTTATGTAGAGCTTATTGCTAAAATATGGATCTAGCTTTCTTTTCAACATAACCCATCCAAAGTCTATTGAACTTACCACCTACATCGTATAATCCGGGCTGTCATAATTATGTAGTATTCACGAAAGTTTAATCACTTTCCTGACATGCCCATTATATTTTAGAGTTTATTTCTTAATATGCAACTCATATGTGAGTTTGTCTCACATATCTTGCTTTGACCATTATCTGTACTGATGTACCTCTCGAATGAATTGTACTTACAAATGATCGATCTGGTAGCATCACCTTTCGTTTGTTTATTGGCTGTTTTTTATTTATATTTTTCAGTAATTTATATATCAGTTTGACATTAATTACTCCCATGATTAAAGATGGAAGTAATTAAGAAGAACAATAAACAATAAATGAGGTAAAAGAACAGAAAATGAAGAAAAAGAACAGAAAGAATAATGCTAATTTCTGGAGTTTATAGAATCTGTCCACAAGCTAATTAAGACAGAATTAATTAGAAATAGTCGAAAAATTAATGTAGCTGCTTCAGTGTGTCCATCAACGGCTAAAATAACTCCTCCACCTTGTAATTGTTTCAATACACCACTTATGTACATATCACCACAGAAATACAGCTATCTTTTATCTTTTACTTGTTTCAGTCATTTGACTGTGGCCAAGCTGGGGCACTATTTGCAGGGTTTTAGTCGAACAAATAGACCACAAGGCTTATTTTTTAAAACCTAGCACATCCTATCGACGTATCTTCCCGAACCCCTAAGTTACGGGGACGTAAACACACCATTACCAGTTGTCAAGCGGTGGTTGGGGCAACAAACACAGACACAAAGACACACATACACATATATATATTCTTTTATTCTTTTACTTGTTTCAGTCATTGCTGAAGTACTGGCTTAAGGGCTTTTTAGTCGAATAAATTGACCCCAGAGCTTATTCTTTGTTAGCCTAGTACTTATTCTATCGGTCTCCTTTTCCGAACCGCTATGTTAAGGGGATATAAGCACATCAGCATCGGTTGTCAAACGATGGCAGGTGTACAAACACAGACACAAAGACACACACACACACACACACACACACACACACACATAAATACATGCATATATATATACATATATATATATATATATATATATATATATATATATATGATGGGCTTCTTTCAGTTTCAGTCAATCAAATTCACTCACAAGGCTTTAGTCGGCCCGAAGCTATAGTAGAATACACTTGCCGAAGGTGCCACGCAGTGGAACTGAACCCGGAACCAATAGGTTAGAAAGCAAGCTTCTTACCACATAGCCAATGCTAAGCCTATTAAAATAAAAATTTTCTTGGGGGGGGTTGCCCCAAGTCACCCCAGATTGAGCTGGCCTATGATCTAAGTCATTCCAGTAACGACCATCCCGCCCTTCTCCCATTTTGGGGGAGCCAATGAATATGTTATTCAACGCGTCTGTTTTAAATATGCTAATCTATGATTTGTGGAAAATTTAGCTGCTCATTCTAGCAGTTCAAGTGAATACGTATTTGTTTCTTCATCGGCTCTGCTCCAAAACAGCGTTTCTGAATGGAGGATGAAACGCCCCTGTTGATGGTTTTATGGAAAATTTAGAGTTAGTGTCAAATGAAAATACCAAATGTACCACACTGATATTGCATACTATAAGTTTCATGTGGTGCCTCAGGGGCAATGATAGTTTTACAATATCAAAATGGGATCATTGATCAAATATAGTTGAGATACACGTCTCTAGTGGGTACTGAATCACAATCACATATAGCCGAACTAAATATCTCAAGATAGACTAATGAAGGAGCCTTTATGTTGTAGCCCGACCTGTTAGACATAGTATTTGAGTCTCCAAAATCGTACTCAACGTCTTAAAAACAGAAAAGAAATATTGGATAATGTAGTCCTAGATACACAATTTCTGAAAACATTAGACCATAGGTCTTTTCAATCAAGACTAAACCATAACATGTATCTGACGAACAACAGATTCGTGTACTTTGGTCGAGACGACTGTTTCCAAATTTTAAAAACAAAAGTTTTTGCACTCATGAAGTCCAACTTCAGTTAAAGGAATTCCTGGAGGGCAAACACCGATGTTTCCAGTAATATACAGTATAAGAGAATAAAGAAAAAGTGTCACGTGAATAACTTACGATGTAAGTTTCTGCTCTAATCTCTCTGGGTTCAAATCCCACTTAGGTCAAGTTTACTTTCCTTCCTTTCGGGATCGATAATATAGTACCAGTTCAGAACAGTAGATCGCGGTATCTTTGAGCGCCGAACGTGATGCCAAGCTGTGTATGTTTCGGCTCTGTGTTCAAATTTTACCTTCTCTGAAATGAAAACAAAAAAACAACAAACCCTTCGTACCTCGAAACCAACGGTAATTGACTTGGGGAGTCCTTAAGCAAGTGCGAAAGTATTTCAGTTGATCACTCAATGCCAATGTAACAGCTGGAAGGAGGGAACGCAAGAGTCTTTCACTTTCAGTGCATGCAACGAAAGAAAGATTTCATAGAGGAAAACCAAGGAACAGTCAGAATGGTTGAAGCCGCGGCTCTCAAACGATATCCACGTCACAATGGTGCTACGGTAATTTTTTTATGAGTAAAATACTAATGTCTGTATGCCTTAACACGTTATTCATAGTTTCGTTATCTTTGCTAATACAATGTAAGGCAAGATAAGCAATAGCCTTCTACAGAAGAGCAGAGGCTACGGTAATAGCAGTAGAAAAATCAGATGGAAGATACAGCATATCTGTAGACCGGAAATTACTTTGTATCCACCAGATTAGAATGTGTAGCCGATACGTTATGCCTGAAAAAGATGAGGAAGTCAGCACTGGAAGGCCTTTGCTCATTCGTCTGCCCAATCAGAATTGATCTGGGGCCACACAACAACATCAAAACTACAGAAAAACAAACAGAATACAATAATAAACAAAGAAGTTTCGACGTAGTACAAACTGAATCATAGAGGCTTAAACTGAATAGAATATAAAATATTTTTACAACAACTTACACACTAATTCTGAAAACTGCTGATTTATATGTGAATGTTGCCAAATAGCCATATGTGTACCAATTTTGAAAGTTAAAGATAAATATTATCGAAATTAAACTGAATTGGTTTTAGGCAAAGAGAACATAAATATAAATAGTTATTGTACAAAATGTCTCCCCAAATTTGTTCTTTAAGATAATTCCAAGCGTAAAATAGAGAAAACACTTGGAATCACTCGAGAAATATACGTATATATGTGTACATATATATATACATATGTACATATACATATATATATATGCATGTATAATATGTCTGTATATATATACATCCAGTGTAAAACTTCTACAACTTGGTCATACCTCCATTTTTTTAATTTCGCTTACCTTTGCCAACAAGAAAAGTACTGAAAAAAGTAGCTATCACTTGAACAGAGGTGTAGTAAGGATACTCACTACCTGAGAGCAAAGATGATTTCGTATCCTCACCCTAACAGAAAGACACGATAAACAAGAGAAAATTGTGCAGCTGTTAACACCTGTGCGCGGGGATAACTACTACCCGCATCACCTTCTTGCTATGCATCTATATTGATAAAGACGATATAGTTATTACATTCGCAACAGTTTATTGATTGAGACGTTTTTTTTAATTTGGATCAACGGCGTAACTACGAAAATGTGTGCAAACATCAAGTAGATGTAAACGAATGACTAAAGTCAATGACTGCAAAGGAATTTGCTATGAATAGTTCGAGCAATTAATAGTAGATATCGACCCAAACACCAAATGAAACTTCTAAATTCGGTAAGATTTAGACAAATAACTTCGCCACTACATACACATGTAGAGTGGAAATAAGATAAAAGAAATATGCGTTTCAAATGGGTTTACGAAAGTATTTTTCAAAGAAATAATTTCATAAAAATATATCATTTCTCCCTTGTATACTGCAATAAAGCATAATGTTTTATTTGTAATAGAGTATGGAATGATATAAATATATTCGCGGTCTTTTATTATGATAGTCACTTGTTGATCTCAAAGTAAGAGTATCCCGGTGTTCTATCAACAGGACAACCTACTCAATGAATTAGAGAAGTGGCTGAGTATTCCAAAGACGTGTGAATTCACTTGCAGTAGGGCCAAACACAGGACCAATGCACTTGATCGTTTTTGGTTATTTTTTTAACCTATATCTCATTAGTTAAATAACCTCTTTCTAAAGTACTTTCAACACGCTTGTTTAATCCGATAGTTAATTTTACGTCTTAGCTGAATATATAAAGAATTTTCAGTGGGTTTTTTTAGCTGGTTATTGTTTCTTGCAAATATTATAATGTTATCTATATAGAAGAAATTCTTAATAGTTTGTTTGTAGCATCTAGAATCCTTAGTAGTTTCGTTAATATCACTAATATTATTTTCTCCATTTCATCTTCTCATTCTCCTCTGTTGGTTTGAGTTAGCAGAAACAAGCAGAGCGTTGATCTGAAGTTCCTTACTATGTTGCTGCTATTTTTGCAATGTATTTATAAAAATGTTGCTACTAAAGAACTGGAGGTTGAAACGTGATGGAGAATCTATTTCTTGTGAAAATAAAGTTAGCTTCAAAACCAAGTTGACTTCTATGATAATTTTATACTACATTTGAGAAACTCTGTTGTGTATCATTGATTGAAATCAGGTTTCGCCAACCAGTAAATAGATAGATGACAACTGACAACGTCCTATAGAGAAATTAATTTGAACTCTTCCTTTCAGAACTGGTCAATTCAACAAATGAAGACTTTGTTAAAATCGTAGACAGAGAATAAATATATACATAAATAAATAAGTAAATAAATAAATATGTCGTAAGTTTGAAAGTAATAGACAGAAAGCGTCTATCTTAATTTAAATACGTGGACAAAATAAATTAGAAGAAACGAAACAAATATACGAAAGAAATATATTTCATTGATAAGTCCTTAGGCGGTGAATTGACAGAATCGTTGGAGCGTCAGGCAGAATGCCTAACACTAAGTTCAAATTTCGCCGAGGCCGACTTTACATTTCATAACTTCGGAAGCAATTATCAAGATAACAATCGATCACAACAGTTGATTCTTTAACCACCGCTGTTATAGAATCGGTTACGTGAAGGGAATAAAAAGGGAGCGTTCACATCGCGACCCACCAATCCTGCCACTCTTACTCTGTGGATATACAAAAGGAAATAAATCATGAAGATCACTACGCAATAGTGGAAAAATATGTGCTTAGTTAGGTATGATATATAAAAGTGTCACCCGGTTTCATACCACCATCTGACCTGTATGTACATATTTTGACTCGTGAATCAATGGAGGACGTGTAGCAACCTGAATAGGCGACGTTTTAGTTTCACTATTTAACTGCGTATGTAATTTTAACCAATCAGATATAAATGGACAATCAGCCATTTTTTATAGTTTTATATTTTCACAGAGCACATGATCATGTTAGCTTCACTGTTTTGGCCAATCATAGACCAGATGTCTTGTGATCGTTTTAAAGAAATAAGGCAGAACTCAAAAGAAATTTTCTCTTGACGCTTTCGCTCTGCGCAAGACAAGCCAATTAGCAGAATTTCTCAATTCTTTTTGAGCTGTCTTATCTCTCTCTCCCTCTCTCTCTCTCTCTCTCTCTCTCTCTCTCTCTATCTCTCTCTCTCTCTCTCTCTCTCTCTCTCTCTCTCTCTCTCTCGTTCGCTCGCTTCCTTCTTAGTTCTTCTTTCACATTATAGAACATTCTCATGTCACAAAAACCTGTTAAGCTGAATAAGAAATCATTTGCCAATTATTAAATTCTTCCAGTTTAAATACAAGTACATTATCGTTGTGGCAAGAGTCATTGACACTCCTGGGGGATTGGAAGAATGGACTAGCCGAAATCGTATAAAGAGTAGCATATTGGTTGAGACAAGAGGTCAGCAGAGGTCATTGAGCCGGTGTGTTAGTTTCCGAGTTGAACTCACACTGAACCCGGTGTATTAGTGCGAACTGAACTCGCACCGAACCTGTAAGTTGCCGTAATGGTAGTTGTTCGAATTACTGTATGTTGGTCCCGTCGCTATAATGTTGTAGGGGTTCGATTCCCCTGCTCACAATATATCGGGTGCAGCTGTGCAGTATTAGCTAGCTAGAGTAAATGCCTTGTGGGGGTTAAAAAATTGCGCTAAAGTCCGTTTCGAGCGAAAAACAAGAGTGCTAACAAAGAACGCTTAGTACAACGAAAAACATGAGTGTTGTGTGCAAACGAACAATACTGCCTATGAGTTGGGCAACAACTAGGATAAAAAAAGTGGCGATGAGATATTCGAAGCTTGCGTTGGACGTTAAATATTTTCGGGGTTTTTTTTTGGGGGGGGGGGTACGAAATCAATGAAAGAAATAATTAACATGGAAGACTTATTGGCTTGCGTGGTGCAGTTGCAACAGCAACAACAACAGCAGTTACAACAACAACTA
Organism: Octopus bimaculoides; assembly: GCF_046866305.1. Taxonomy (NCBI): domain Eukaryota; kingdom Metazoa; phylum Mollusca; class Cephalopoda; order Octopoda; family Octopodidae; genus Octopus; species Octopus bimaculoides. The sequence goes on from NC_142928.1 coordinate 125,625,710, forward strand.
CAACAGCAACAACAAAAATGCCAACAGATACTGGAAGTAATGTTGAAATCTGAAAACACTTCAGGTTCGAAACGTCAGATGGCGTAGCAAACTCAATTGGAGAATTTATTTATAACCCAGAAGAAGGTACTTTTTCTGCATATTTTAGAGAATGTAAAAATTGAAATAAGGAGAAGAAGGTGCGACTACTTTTAAGAAAATTATCCCTTGCCGAACACGAAAAATACTGTAATTATATTCTGCCGAAGAAACCAGGTGAGATTTGTTTCGATGAAACAATTATTTTATTATTGAGAATTTTCAATGAAAGAAGTTTCCTGTTCAATACTCGTTGGCAGTGTTTAAATTTTGTTTAAAAAAGATGAAGATTTCGTCACCTATGCTGGGGTCGATAATAGAGTGTGTGAAAAATTCAAATTAAATTAATTAAACCCCGGATTTGTTCAAATGTCTTTGTTCAAGGTTTAACTGCAAGAAAAGATGCTGATATATGTTTCTGTATATTCCATCAGCATAAAATTTGACTGATTTTGAAGAAAAATAATTATCTAAATGCATTTTGACTCCATCCAAATCGTTAAATGTTTTTCCTTGCAATGAGTTCTGTATAGACAGAGACAAGTGGTTGGATGGCGCAACATTTGGAGAGTATAGTGGGTGGGGTAAGAGATCCCAACCAAGCTCATGTAACTTTGTTCGAGTAGTCAAAGATATATGTGGCCGGGCATTGTCTTGTTGGAACACTACCCATTTCCTATCGGCAATCTCCGGTCTTAATTCTTCGAGTTTTTGGTTCAAATTAGCCAGCTAATGGTCTGGTTTTGTGGGAGAAGCTCATAATAAATAATGCCTTTATGATCCCACCAAACACAAAGCATAACATTTTTGACATGGATATTCGTCTTTGGTTGCTGTTTTAGGAGATCCTTACACAAACTCCAGGATTTCTTTAGCACTACATTGTTGTACACAATCCATTTTTCATTTCCAGTCAAGTTGTTTCAAAAAAGGCATTCCGTTTCAAATGCATATCATAAACAGAACACCGGTCCAAACAATTCTTTTCTGAAAGTTTGTGAAAAATCCATACATTATAGCAACAAATGTATCCTAGCTTCACTAGGTGTTCATGAGCCGTACTTTTAGAAACTTCCAACTCCTCTACAAGTTCTTTAGTGGCGATATTTGAGTTTTCTTCGATTTTTGCCTTCAAAACATCTTCATCCAATTTTGAAGGTCTTTCGCTGCGACTGTCATCTTCCAAGCTAAACTCTCCAGCTTTAAATTCTGCAAACCACTTTCGAACAGTTGATTCACCTACAGCATCGTTACCATAAACTTCACAAATGTTTTTGCAAGTCTTCGCAGCATTTTCGCCTTTTTTTAAAAAAGAAAAGCATTACAACGCGAATATGAAATTTTTGGTTATCCATTTCACATGTCAATAAAGGAACTCTATTTTTAGTCAAGAACAAAAAAGAGATCAGCTACTACTTCAAGCAATGCCAAAGTTTTAACTGTGTTACGTTTCAAGTGTGTTCAATGAAGCGTTAAAAGATTTAGCTTAAAAAGGCTCAGACCTTTCCGGGCAACCTTATACAAAACAAGAAAATATGAACACTTTCTACACTACTATATTCAATTGACTATAAAACAACAGAATATGTGTGTACATTTTCCCAACATATTTACGATTACTCTGCCTTGTGTATTACTGTAAACTAATATCTGTTATATTCTAAATCAACATTCTCACGTGTTTTTAATCTTTACTCACAAACCTTGTTAACGTCTATGCTCTTACTGAATTATTATACTAACTAGATCGGAACTAGTCTGTTTTCTGTTGGATGTTGCAAAAACAAACAAAAAAACGCGTCATTATATATAATCCACTGTTGTTAACCCAACACTATATTGTTATATCTTTTTACATTCTGAGTTCAAATCCCACCAAGATTGATTTCGTTTTTCTTTTATTTCATCCTTCCCGGGTTCCTTTTTTACTTGTTTCACTTGTTGGCCTGTGGCCCTGTTGAGTTAGTCGAATCATCTATAGTACTTATTTTAATCAATTGATTACTTTTTTCCGAACCACTAGGTTACGGAGACGTAAACAAACCAGCACCGAATGTCAAACGGTAGCGAGACAGACACAAGTACAAAGATACATTCACACTCATGCATACTTACGGTTGGCTTCCTACCTATTAAACTCACTTACAAGGCTTTAGTCAACTCGGGGTTATAGTAGAAGACACTTGCCCAAGATGTCACACAGGGGAATTGAACTCGAAACCAAATAGCTGCGAAGCGAACTTCTTCACAACACAGTACTTGAAGTTGTGAGATTCATTCCTACTTTTAACCTATAACATCTGTAACGTGAATGAAATGATGCTTTTCTAGCTGAGAATCGAAGCCAGGAACTTAATAATAACTTAATTATCACTGTCGCTGACCTCGTTTAAAACAAAATTACGCTGGCTACAGTAATAGAGAGAGAGCTGATGACAAGCTAGTCTCTCGTGTCTGGTTCTCTTGTGTCATTGCAATAATCACAAAATCTCATCAGAGGATGTGGAACTAGTTAATTTTCTGCTGTATGAATAATTAAGAAACTTCTTCAGCGCTAATGACCTTCAGAGCTTTTAAATTAATTGATTCAATTTTCCTCCATTTAACGTGGATTTCGTAACAGCTATTTTTTTCTTTGTTTTATTATGAAAATACAATTAACCTAGATATTAGAAAAATCTTGCTTCAAATTTCAATTTACAAACATATTAATAATACACACGCTGCACATTCATACATGTAAAAACAGAGCGCGCGCATATGCGTAAGCACGTGTTTGTGTTTGTGTGTGTGTGTGTGTGTGTGTGTGTGTGTGTGTGTGTGTGTGTGTGTGTTTATGCTTCTCAGATTAACACATGAACAAGAGTGTTTAAAAATTTAGAAAATTACACTACACAAACATTACATCGCTATACATAATTCCCACTCTGGCCAAATTTGCCTGCGTTTATCTGGGATAAAATCATTATCAATCAAGTAGTGTAGATCGATATTATTTACTTTGTTTCTTCCCTTCAATATAGCTGGCCGTGTCTCAATTTTAGAAATTCCATACTTTACAATCCATCTTTTATTCTCTTTCAAATGCTTCTGAATTTCCATACATTTGTGCCTCGTTTAAAAACACGTGCATTGTGTGTTCTATTCAATCATATAGCACTTATATCTAAAAAAGAATTTAAGTATATATATATATATATATATATATATATATATATATATATATAATAGAGATGTGTGCGTATTCACTTTTCACGTGAAAACGGGTCCACCAACTGTTTTCATACTTGTGATGCATGAATAATTTGACCTCGGACAAATAATAGGCTGTTCATTTGATTTTTTTTTTTTTTACAATTATCAAAAATTTAAAAAATATTGCTTTTTATATTACATTCATGTCGTTGAAAGTTTCTAAAATATTTACTTTCGGTTTTCTAGCGTCAGTGACATAACACATCTCTGTATGTATATCTCTCTATCCATCTCTATCTCTCTGTAGCATCTCTCCATCTATATCTCTTGTTTTCACTTTCTTTTTTTCAGATGCTATTCTTTTCACTTTCAATTTTCATACGCCATTGTTTAACTTCCATGTTATTGTTTTCACTGTAAGCTGAAGTTTTCAATCACTATTTACAAACAACGGCAAATTACTGACAGAAAGAAGTTCAAAATTACTGATGTAAGTAATTTCATAACTTATTGACAGAAGTATCTTCATAAATTTTTAATTCAATCCGTACGGTTTTGTGTTTTGTGTTGACGGTTTCTTTCTGGTTCCTTCGATACAAGCTCTTTGGTTCACTGACTGACAAATTTCGCTTCAACCCGTACAATACTATATACTATATATATGTATGTATGTATGTTTGTATGTGTATATATATATATATATATATATATATATATATATATATATATATATATATATATATATAAAGTAAAGTCGTACAAAACAGCGTTGAATAAAATATATTCGTGTAAAGTTGTATTTAACGTGTTCAAGTATTCTCGGATACGGAAAGAAAGGCCTTTCACTGCAGAAATAGTCTCGTGAGAAAATTCCCTACCTAGCGACATGTTTAAAAACAGACGCATGCATACTACGGTCCAACAAGGTCATTCATAGTCCAGTGTGTTTCCACATATGTCGTCCAGGAGGAGAATTTTTCTTCCAGACTATTTCCGAAGCAAAAATTCTTCTCACGTCCGAATCTACTCGAACATATTGAATATAACTTTACATGAATATACTTGATTCAGTACTGCTGTATACGACTTTAGCTAACTAATTCTAGCTTGATCAAGCTTAACGCACATCAGTGAGTATAGTGTTTGCCGTTTTAATATAAGAACGAATTCGTTCTTTTCGGGCTGTGAGGTGCAGATATAGTTTTCGTAACTGATAACGTGTAACAACGCAGAGGCAGATGCATTTTACGATCCAATTATGTTATTAATAATCCAGTAACTTTTCTCACATGTCGTCTTGGAGAGGAGTTTTTACATTGTACGCCTTATCAGTTTCGTTATACCACACACAAAACAAAATGTTTAAAGCATATAAACCTTCTCGGTAAAATATAACTTGGAGTAAATATCTTCAGGTCCAGCTATGTTAGTGTACTAATAATAACTTAGCAGTTACCAGTGTCAACAGGAAAAGTATGGAAGAGTTGACACAGAAGGCAGAGTTAAAATAAATTATTAGCGGTACGGTTAAAAGAAACTGAAGAATTAAACTAACACAAATATGCAAATTAGCTCACGTACACTTCACTGCATATTTGGTCGCTGGAAGCTGCTTAGAAGTCTGTTTTGGAGACCGTTCCTATTTTTGGGTGTTAGACTTAATCTGCCTTCCAGTTTAAACATTCTTATGGCTTTTAGGTGCTTTTAGGAAGAATTCTCTCTGTTGCAAGCATTCAGACCAGGTCTCCTGCCTGGGGATAATGTCAGCCCTGAAAATTATATTAAGCACTGTCCTACTTGCTCTCTTTAAGCAAGTATATGAAAGAAGTCTACAGTACGTTGCTTTCTACTTGCCTGCATGTTAATTCTTAACCGGAATGAAACGAATTGTAAGGCGAGCTTAAAATAGGGTGGTAATCCAGGCTGAGTTGCCAAGGTGTTGGGTATGTTTTGTTTTGTTCCATCGGGTTTTTGTTTTGGACATTTAAGAATACAGTAGTTCACCAGTCCAAACAGTATTATCAGTTACTAGCAGACTCGGACAGAAAATTATCACTGTCCACTAAAGATAATTTATATTCGTCATGATTATTTGATAAGATCTGAAATAATATAATAAAAATGTTTTATTATAAAATGCTTATCATTGAAGAAGAAATCAATCTTGGAAGAAATTTACTATACAGGAGCTTATATCATGATACAGCTTCAGATTTTGGCACAAGGTTAGTAATTTTAAGGGAGCAAGTAATCAATTACGACCTAACGATTCTGCCTGCTCATCGGAACAAATACTGCAATGCTTTTTATCTGACACTCTACCGTCTTTACTTATCGACTACCTTAGTCCTACATACTCTGCCTGTTGTATGGACGAAATGATCACACCTTGCCTTTATCATACGTCTGTTGATTCTTAAACAACTAAATAATAATAATTGCCCTGATGCAGTACCAAACACTAGCTCTCATGTCTTCTGTCTTAACTGATTGGAAGTACATTAATTTGTCTCGGTATAAAAGATAGACTACAGCAAATATTCTGCTCACTACCATAGATTTGTTTGTCAGTTGTTTTACCATAACCAGTTGAGCATGTCCTTTGGTGGCTGCAATATGTGCATCTCTAATCACAAGTAGGAGTAGTGTGGGAGCATCATAGCCATGTGTTGAGAGGAATTCTTTGGAGTTTGAATAATTCCCCTCTGGAAACATGGATGTTTCGTTCAACATCTTTAAACAACACTTATTCAAGGACTATTTGAGCGGGATGAGCTACTCAATCTGAAGAAAATTCTAACTGAGCCCTACCTGCAAGGTCATGCGCTGTTTATCTTGATATGAGAACACCATGTCGCGCACATATAGTTGTGATGCATGTGCCTGGTGTACTCCACTGTCACTTTGATGGCATGCACTGCTCTCACTCAATAATAATATTGAATATGTAAATTCTATGTGTCTTTTTCCTTGCAATTCCTAAATTTCAAAATCAAACTTCTGCCCTATCAAATATTATAAACAAATGATTATCTCCCTTGCATTAACTATCCGTTAGAGCATATCACGTGTTTAAATATGTATAAAAGTAGTGACTGAAAGAGTTGTAAGGATGCAAGTCTATTGCGAATAAGAGTTCTCTCCACCGCAGGAAGAAGTGCAAACCAAGCTGACATACAATAGTGAATTAGCCACTATTCTGCGACACCTGTACGATGTCATTTAACCCCAGGTCGATCAATTGATCAGACATGATGAAAGATATTTCAGCTTTTTCCATCTCCATCAGTAACAATGTTATTTCCTTCATTCCTAGAAGGTTGAGCGATTTGTATTTGTTCATCTAATAAGTGGCTACCTTGTCGGTAAATTAATGGATCTCCATCGATTTCAACATTGAGTATTCAGTTGTTCGATGAAATGAACTACCGACTCATTGAATTAGCATATAAGTAACTGAGTATTCCAGAAACATATATCCTTCACGTGATGAAGCTGGACTTTTGAATTACAAGTAAAATCCATCAGACAGGCATCCGCGCAGTTTCCGTCAACCCAATTTCACTTACAGGACTTCGGCTATGGTTTTAAAAAAATGAAAAAATGACACTTGCTCAAGATACCATGTAGTGAGATCGAACTCAGGATTTCTTAACCATTCGGCCATGCCGTTTTCATTACTTAACTGATCTTCGTTAAGTTTAACTGATTTATGATCTTACGCACTGACATTTCACCATATTTCTTTTAACTATCCCCTTTATGTTTCTCTCGGGTGACTGCGTGTACATTGGTGAACTCTATATCTGTCTAGGCCAGTGCTCGGCAACCTTTTTTCCACTTGCGGTACACATATTCTTTTCAAAATTCGGCAGCACACTTCAACTAAAAATATCACTAAAAGTATAGGGGAAAAATTATTTTCGAGTTACCTAGTATCATCTCATAGCACACCAGTGTGCCGCAGCATACCGGTTGTGGAGCACTGGTCTAGGCGACAGTCACAGCGCATTTATCAGCAGCAGGATAAAAACGGTTGACTTCTCGGAGGAGCTGCTTCGTCCAATATCGCAATAGCGATTTATGTTACAAAAACTGAACTGTTCCCTGATTTTACACAAAAAGCATTCACTTATTTCCCCCTTCAAATCATTATTACACAAACACAGGTCTATTTTAATGACCCGTGCGAGCACTCCGAGGTCATAAACAAATTATATCCAGGGAATAACGCAACTTGATTCATACAATTCTTGGAGTTAGCAATTTATTCGAAACAGAAATTAACTCCCCATTTTGAAACCATTAATTTTTCTTCTCTTCTCACTCTGCTCTTTTATATATATATATATATATATATATATATATATATATATATATATATATATATATATATATATATAACTCCTTATTCTACACGAATGATTCCAAAAGAAACAAGAAACAATCGAAACTATTAATAAAGCAAGACCGAGTAAGAAGCAATAATGAAACACAAGAACGTTTAAACTTGATACACGTTTCAAATACATCTTCCGCCATTTTATTTCAGAATTTCTCTTCATAGTTAGAAATAAAGAGTTGATAGCATCAGTGAAATTTATCAAAGCCCAAATGTAAAAAGATCTTTTTTCTTTTATTAAATTTTCTTTTAAATTCATTCTTATTTTGATTAGATTTTTTTTATGTTATACAAGAACTTTTTCTTCTGATCAACTCCTTAACAAGAGTCGAGACAATGCGCGTGTTAGAGAGAGAGGGAGAGAGACAGACAGACAGACTGTGTAAATGTGGCCTTAAAATCTACGAAGTCTTTTTTTCTTTAATCTAAAAGCAGTTTAAGTATTCTCGCCTGTGTGGTGTCCAATGGCAATTTAAATGAAATAACACACAAAAGTAAACTTATATTTTCTTATTAACTATTAAAATACTTTCTAAAAGTGAAATAAAACACTTATATCACACGAAAAAACCATTTATTCACTTTAAATAGCGATTATACTGGTGATAACAATGATTTAACGTGACGGAGTCAAGTCAATCACGTTAAAATTATATTAAAATCATTGAAGGAAACAGAATCCAAGCCTCTAAATGATAAAATTTTCAAGAATTAAATGAAACATCTATTGTTGATCTTTTACACAAGTTCTTGAAGTCATCAGTTTCATGTTTACATTTCAATAGCTTTTGCTGGTATGAACATAAAGATGTAAAAAAAAGAAAAAAGCTTTCGATCTACAAGTGATAAATGTCTGTTAAGTATATCTGAGATAAAGATGTAGTTTTACTAACCACACGGTTATCATCTTGAAGTTTACTTTTACTACTAGTAATTTTACTAGTTTAAGTTTTAATATTACTATTAGTGGAAAGCAAAGCACGTATCTCTCTCTGCTTCGTTCCCCAAACAGAATCCACTCCCAGCTTTTAAAAACAAATGTACCAACCAAAATTATCTCGACTATGCAAACATGAAAAATTTAAGATGACACAAAACAACTTTTATTATATAGTACCAAAGAATCTGGCTACAATAAATCACTCTTGATCAATAAAAAGTGCTAGATTTAGCCCCAATTAATAGGTAGAGTTGTTAGAGCAAAGGACGTAATATTTTCAGGTATTTGTTTCTGCCTCCTGAGCACGGCGTTCAAATCTGGTTGAAATCAAATTTGCCTTCCGTCCTTTCAGGGTCGGTAAAATAATGCGCCAGTTTAGGGCAGCAAAATTGTGAAACTGTTAGTGTAGGACGACGAGATGCCTTATAGTATTTGTTCTGGTTTTTTTACGTTCGAGTTCTTGGGTGTAGACTTAATCTGTCGTCCTTTTTGGCATCATCTACTACTTTGGGTGTTCATATTGTTACATGCATTGAGACTAGAGCTCCAGTTTGAAAGTAACTCGTTCTTGTCTTGGCGGCAGTGACAAAATAAAAGTGAATGTGCGCTGCCCTTCTTCCCTGAGTGAATGATAAAAGAAAATATCTGTGGAGTGGAGATTAGCATTATTTTACGTCCACTTTCCATGCTAGCATGAGCTGGACGTTTTGACAGGAGTTTCAAACAAAGGCACTTAAGTTACAGTGAGTATTTTTCAAAAATGTTCTATTACTAAGTAACTTTGCAGCAAATTCCTTGAGGGACTTTTGAAGAATAATCTTATATATATGCACAGTGCTGTAAAGAAGCTTGCTTCCCAAACACATGGTTCTGGCTCAAATGTCAGTTTTGGCATGATTTCTACGAATGGATAGATTCCCTTCAACTACTTTAGTGTACAAGTGTACATTTTTCGTGGTATCAGCATTAAAGAGGTTGTATGTATGTGTGTATGTATGTATGTATGCATGTTCATAACACAGGCATTTGAATTAATTTTTACAATCCAGCCGTCCTTTCCTGACAAGATTTCGTCTTCCTGAACCGATTTAGCCTGAAGTGGCTTATATATAATTGAACTGTGATTACGTATATCAGAAAACATACATATAAGCCGAAACAATTTACGGTTTTTATAATTATTTATATATGTTATGTTTTATGTTATATACTATATTCTTAGTATTTAATATTGTAATATAAATAAATTATTGAATGTCAATAGAATACCTCAAGATTTTAATTTATCTTTATTATTGAATTATGCCAATATTTATATGGTATCCAATTGAAGTACCAGTGAACTGGATGTTTAACGCACCCCTTTGAAAGATTTCTTTTCCTCAGTTTGTTACTTTATATATATATGTATGTATGTATATATATTTATATCAGGTCGCTTGAGTGTTACTGGTAATATGTAATCCAGTACAACATTGTCGGCAACTAACCTGGAAGCCTCACCAGGCTTGCTTGGTGAGGAGGGTGTTGTTGGACACCCTGCGGAATGAAAAATAAGACCTGTCAAAGGGCGGATGAACTCCTGAACAGCCAACGGCCATCCAACAAAATGTCTGTAAATATGTATATATCTTTTTTTTTTCTTATATTTTTACTTTTACATCATCATCATCATCATCATCGTTTAACGTCCGCTTTCCATGCTAGCATGGGTTGGACGATTTGACTGAGGACTGGTGAAACCGGATGGCAACACCAGGCTCCAGTCTAATTTGGCAGAGTTTCTACAGCTGGATGCCCTTCCTAACGCCAACCACTCAGAGAGTGTAGTGGGTGCTTTTACGTGTCACCCGCACAAGCCAGTCCAGGGGCACTGGCAACGATCTCGCTCGAAAATCCTACGGGAGCCAGTCAGGCGGTACTGGCAACGGCCACGCTCAAAATGGTGCATCTCATGTGCCACCCGCACAAGAACCAGTCCAGGGGCACTGGCAACGATCTTACTTGGTTTGCCGGGTCTTCTCACGCACAGCATATTTCCAAAGGTCTCGGTCAGTAGTCATCGCCTCGGTGAGGCCCAATGTACGAAGGTCTTGCCTCACCACCTCAGCCCAGGTCTTCCTGGGCCTACCTCTTCCACGGGTTCCCTCAACTGTTAGGGTGTGGCACTTTTTCACGCAGCTATCCTCATCCATTCTCACCACATGTCCATACCAGCGCAATCGTCTCTCTTGCACACCACAACTGATGCTTCTAATGTTCAGCTTTTCTCTCAAGATACTTACACTCTGACGGGTATTCACATTGACATTACACATCCAACGGAGCATACTGGCTTCATTCCTTGCAAGCTTACGTATGTCCTCAGCAGTTACAGCCCATGTTTCACTGCCATGTAGCATGGCTGTTCGTACGCATGCGTCATACAGTCTGCCTTTTACTCTGAGTGAGAGTCCCTTTGTCGCTAGCAGGGGTAAGAGCTCTCGAAACTTTGCCCAGGCTATTCTTATTCTAGCAGCTACACTTTCAGCGCACCCACCCCCACTACTAACTTGGTCGCCCAGATAGCGGAAGCTATCGACTACCTCTAGTTTTTCACCCTGGAATGAGATAGAAGTTGTTTCATATATATATTATTTTATATCTTTTAATTGCATATCTTTTACTTTTCTTTATACAATATTATTTATATGTAATTCTTATTCACACTTCATACCTTTTTTATTTTTTTTGTTTTTAGTTTTATATACATATTTATATTTATTGCATATCTTTTAGTTTTTTATATTTATATATAATTCTTATTTACATTTGCAAATCACATATCGTACCTTTTTTTTTTTTAATGAATGAGCCACTCCACGTCGGTCATCGGAGTTTGGTGTCTGGAATGGGATAGCTTACCTCATGGGCAGGTAGAAGCTCTTTAACCTTGGTTGGTAATCTACCTAGGAGAAGGAAATCTCTGAAATAAAACCTGAGGCCTTGGAAGTTCCTGGTTTTGTGTCAATTTTCATGTCACACCGGCGAAAGTTTTCTTGGGCCAATATGTGGGGGTAGTGCAGTGCAAGCTACACCCACTGAAAATTATGCCTCTGCACAGGTACTTCCTGTACTCCAAATCTTAGTAAAATCATTGAATTGGTTGGTTGGCAGAAACCTAAAATTGCACTTGTAACTTACTCTAAAATGTCTCAAGATTCAGTAAATGGCAAAAAAGGCTTGGGAACGTCAGGGGAACAGATCTGGCTCAGCAGGTGTATCACAGGCTGGACCTGGTCGTCATCCTGCCACTGTGGTCAATCTTCAAGAGGCCAGAAAGGCATACAGCACTTATTGCATGTGAGCTTAAGAAATATTCCCTTGCTATAGTTGCGCTCTCTGAAACTCATCTCTCTAGTGAGGGTCAAGTAAATGAACCTACTTATGGATATACTATCTTTTGGAGACGCCTACCCAAGGGTCAGCATAGAGGGTTTGGTGTTAGGCTTGCTCTCAAGGATACATTAGTATCCTCCATTGCAGGGCTTTCAAGTGGTATATCTGACTGGATCATGTCATACCGCATTAAACTGGCAAAAGGTAGGTTTCTTACCGTTGTCAATATTTATGCACTAACAGTGTCCCATTATGATGAAACTGTAGGACAGCTTTATGATGATCTAGCACAATTATTGAGGAAAGTACCTCAATATCTGGTCATATTGGAAGATTTCAATGCAAGAATTGGAAAGAACTATGTTTCATGGCTTGTCTTAAGTCAACATGGAATTGGAAAATGCAATAAAAATGGAGTAGCTCATTTGACGTTTTGTACTGAGAATAATCTGGTTGTCACCGACACTCTGTTTAAGTAGAAAAATAAATATAAAAATACCTGGATGCACCTAAGATCTAAGCACTGGCATCTCACAGATTATATTCTGATCAGAAAACCTGATATGAAAGACGTTCCTAGCGTTTGGGCCATGAGAGGGGCAGAAAGCTGGAGTGGCCACCATCTAGTGCATGGAAACAGACTTTTCGATAATGCCTAAAAATGGACAGTCTGGTCCAAAGGTACCCAAAAAGTTAAATGTTGCAAACTTTAAATTATCAAGCAACTTGCAAAGATTCCACGATGCTATAGAAAGTATCAATCTTGACCCAAGCAATCTATGGGAAAATTTCAAAACAAAAGTATTTCAGGCTGCAAGTTCATCAGTAGGATTTAAATCACTTAAGTCCAGTGACTGGTTCTCAGATAGATCAGCAGAAATTCATGATCTAATTTTAGAAAAACAAAACTTATGCAATACACTTCTTTCTCAGTCCTTGAACCCCAAATCAAACAAAGCTTACAGAAAGCTGAAAAGGAAAGTACAGACTGCTCTAAGGAAAATTAAACAGGAATGGTAGAATGATAGAGCAAAAGGGGCACAAGAAGCAACTGATAGATATGATGCCAAGGGTTTGTACTCATGTTAAGGAGGTATATGGCCCAAAATCTTCTTCAATAGTTCCAATGAGAACAGCAAATGGACATTTTCTTCTGACTGATACCGCTTCTATTCATAAGCATTGGGTAGAACATTTTTCTGCACTTTTGAATATACTCATCATCTGTTGACATGAGGATGATAGAAAAAAATCGAACACCTTCTAGTTATAGAAGAGATGGCATTTAAACTAACTTTAAATGACAATTTAGCTGTGAATAAGCTGAATAACAATAAGTCCCCAGGGTCTGACAGAATCTATGCAGACGTCTTGAAATATGGGGGTGACAAAATGTTTGAACTCTTAAATATATTAATTTGTCACTGTTGGAGAACTGAGAAAATACCTCAAGACTGGATTGATGCCATTTTAGTCTCCTTGTACAAATCGGGGCCAAAGGATTTGTGTGGTAATTTTTGTGGGATTTCACTTTTGTCTGTGGTTGGAAAGGTACTTGCCCGCATTTTGTTAGAACATTTAAATACCTTTATAGTTCCAAATATAGTGTCTGAGTCTCAGTGTGGTTTTCGTTCCTCCAGGGGCACAGCTGATTGTATCTTTACTGTCAGACAATTACAAGAAAAGTGCATTGAACAGAATCTTGCTCTATACCATTGCTTTGGTGATTTGACCAAAGCATTCAATACTGTTAATCAAAATGATCTGTGGCTAACTCTAAGGAAAATAGGTTGCCAAGAAAAATTTGAAAAATATGATCAGGGCTTTGCATCAAGATATGAAAGCTAGAGTTAATTTTGGTGGTAGGCTATCTGCTTCTTTTGCTATGGAAAATGGAGTAAAGCAAGGTGACCTTGAAGCACCCACCCTCTTTGTAATATACTTTGCTGTTGTGTTGTCACATGCTTTTCAAAACTCTGAGGAGGGTATTTACATAAAATATCGAACAACAGGGAATGTTTTTAACCTGACCAGACTGAAATTCAAAACGATGGTTTTTACTTTACTCATCAGGGAACTTTTGTACGCTGACAAATGCAATCATGTCTGTCATTCTGAAACAGGTCTG